>NC_057801.1:525211430-525236310 GCF_018294505.1 Triticum aestivum
GATGTCGCTCAGACGTCCGACTGTGGCATTTCTTTTAAAGCCCTTTCTGTGATGTCGCTCAGACGTCCGACTGTGGCATTTCTTTTAAAGCCCTTTTTGTGATGTCGCTCAGACGTCCGACTGTGGTATTTCTTTTAAAGCCCTATATGTGGTGTCTCTAAGACGCCCGACTGTGGCATCATTTTTCCTTATTTTTATTTGTTCACCTTTCGAGGCGTCGCTTCAGACACCCGATCGGTCTTCATTTGTGTTTTGTTGGGATTTCAGGCGGACTACCGCCGTTTCCCCTTTTTCTTACCCCGTTATGCTAATTTTATTTTAATGTGCATTGATGAATTAATCATGTCGCATCCATGCATGCATTTGTTATATCTTACGTCCGAACTGTCTTGCGAGTACTTTCAAAGTACTCACTGGCTTGTTGATTTGGCCAGATGCTGACGAAGGCGATCTCATGGATGAAGAGTTTGATAGCGAGTCCGACACCTAGAGGAGTCCCAGTCAGTCTCGTGCGACCCTGGATTTGGTCACTGTATTATATCCGCTTCCGCTACCAAATAAATTCATCGAGCCTCTCCTCGACGCTCGATGAGATGACAGACGTAGAGTCTTGTATTTCTCTCCCCGCTGTGTTTTTCCACCACCGTCCTATCCTCGAGTCAGTAGTATGCCTCCACACCCCTGTGTCGTGTCCGCCATTATGTATAATTATTGGCGTGCTTGTAATAATTTGGTTGAGCAACCGTAGTTCGACCCTGTAATATATTTTATGCTACTGGCTTATTGTATCAAGAATTTGTCTGCCAGTGTGCAGGATTTCTCTCATACTGGACTTAAAAGATTGGCTTTTCAATAAATATTTTTATTGGAAACCGGTCGTGACAAGCTTGGTACCAGAGCCAGGCTGACTGTAGGAAGCCACTAGGTGCGATCGCTAATTGGTTATTAGCCTGATAGAGCTAATTTATATTTTTGCAATGGTAGTCATTTTCTGTCAGTCAGCATAAATTTATGATCTGACCATGCAGAATTTTTGCCTACTTTTGTAGATGGCTGACAACAGCTGCGAGTCTCAGACCTTCGCCAACGTGCCCGATGGGTTCGTCAAGCTTCTTTCTTTCATCGTTCAGGTCGCGATGGGGCCATCCGTGCGCCCAGTCTTCACACTCTGCCAGCACTGAGTCAACGACAGTCTGACCATGCACCAGGCCGCGGTGCAGTTCAAGGGAGGGCGTGGTGAGTTACGCCGCTTCCGGTTCGTGGGAAGAGCCATGCCTACGGAGAGGCATGCTATGCAGATGGCAGCCCACGAGGCGATAGCTCGTCTCAGGGATGTCCTCCCCGTGATGAAGACTCGTCGTTACCGTTATCTTCCGTGCCATGTGCCTTACACCTGTCACTACGCATACTCCTGCCCCAAAGGAGAACGAGATGAGGCTTTTGAGATGCTCATTGAGTATCTCCGGGCCCTGGAGGCAGCCTTCGACAACCTGGTGGACGACTTCGTAGCTACCCGCATGGACTCAGTTCATGGCTGTGCTGCCAACAGGAGGGAGCTCCTACCAATCGCACCGCCACTGACTTTTGTCTCGTCATCAGCATCTTTTACGCCTGCTCGTCGTCTGCCTTCTACTGAAGAATTCAACCAAGTTATTGCGCCCACTCCAGTGCGCACTGCACCACCCTTCGCGCCCACTCCTGTACGTGTTGCTCCGCCCCTGGCAACCGCTTCGCCCACTCTGCGCAACACTACACGTATGGAGCCCATTAGCGAGGAGGAAGTCGAGTCCCCAACCTCGCTACGCCTCGCCCTCGGCAGGGCAAAGGAGGTCGTCAACATTTCTGCCTGAGTACGCCTAGCTGCCATGTAATGTGCTGCTTTGTAAGATATGTACATAGGTTGTGAGAAGTAGCCTGTTTGCGCATCATGTAGGATCTGGAGAAGTGCACTAGCCTAAATAACATGTCAGGATTATGTACGCATATCCTGAGTGATGTATTGTATAATTACCGCCCGCGTGTAAGATATGTAATGAGCAGTCCTTCTCCGTGCGCAAGTCGATTTGTTTTTCTTAAGTAAGCTGAGTTATTTAATTCTATTTGCCAGCTTTATGCATTTTATGGATTTGTTTTTGCGACTCTTTCCGCTTTTCTTATGGGTTTTACAAAATATATCCCCAGAGTGAAAAATGTCTCGTCCTTGGACTCGCTCCATGCCAATTCCATCAGAGGAAAATTATGATGCACAACCCAGCAACGAGTTCACTCAGGGACAGTCAAGCCAACCGGGCAATGAATCGGCACTTTCACAAATGTGCCGCCTTTATGAACAGAGTCAGCAACAACATCGTGAAATAATGAACCAAGTCATCAACATGGGAAATCACCATGGACAGTATCAACAGCATTCCAAGTTATCTGAGCTACAGAAGACACGTCCTCAAACATTTTCTCATACTGACAAGCCTCTTGAAGCCGAGGACTGGCTTCGAGATATGGAGAGAAAATTAATTATTGCAAAATGTTCAGACCCCGAGAAGGTATTATATGCTCCGCACTATCTCACAGGAGCAGCCGCATCGTGGTGGGAGAATTTTCTGCACATGCATCCCAACGAAAATGACATAACCTGGGATGATTTCAAGGAAGGTTTCCGTGGTGCACACATTCCTAAGAGTATTATGAAAATCAAGAAGAGAGAATTCGATGACCTCAAACAAAGGAACATGACAGTGTCAGATTACAACAGTCAATTTACTCTATTGTCCCGCTACGCCAATGAAGAGCGTATGACTGAAATCAAGAAGATGGAGAAATTCCTTGACGGTCTGGTGCCCGCGCTTAAATGCCAACTGGTCGTGCACACTTTTCCTGATTTTAAAACACTGGTGGACAAAGCCATTACTCTGGAAAATGAGAGACGCAGTCTAGAACATATCCGCAAGCGGAAAAGGGACCAGACTAACCATGCTCACAATCACCGAAACAAGACAGATTTTCAAAAGGGTGGGACACACAAATCCTCATCCAATGTCTCACGCCCAATCAAGAATTTTCATGCAAGGGACAAGGAATTCACCTATCGCCCCGGCGTTACTTGTTACGCTTGTGGAGAAGAAGGGCACTATGCCAAACAGTGCCCCAAGCCAAGGAATTCAACCCCAAAGCCAAATAACGGCAACAATTCCGCGCCCAAGCGAAACAATTTCAATCCCAACAATAACCACAGGAAGGGTCATCTGAACCACATAACCAAAGAGGAGGCACAAAATGCTCCGGATATCGTACTCGGTACGTTTCTTGTCAACACAATACCTGCAATGGTTTTGTTTGATTCTGGAGCTTCTCACTCTTTCATTTCGAAAAGTTTTGCTTTGCAAAATAATTTTCCGATGCTTCCCCTGGAGAAATCCATGACCATCAAGTCCCCTGGGATTCAGCAAGTTACTCAGAATAACTGTCAGAATGTGGTCATTGAGTTTGAAGGATTGGAGTTTTACGCAAATCTTATTGTGTTGGAAAATAAAGGACTGGATGTCATCCTAGGGATGGATTGTCTAACCACCAATAAGGGTTTTATCGACTGTTTCAACAGGACCGTAATTCTCACACACCATCAAGGGAAGACAATAAGAGTATCAGCCAAGGAAGGAAAAGTACCCCGGCAACCGAAATTAAATAAGGTGGATGTTTCTGAGCTAAACAAGGTTCAAGTAGTGTGTGAATTTCCAGATGTATTCCCTGAAGAACTACCAGGCATGCCACCAGATCGAGAAATAGAATTCCGCATTGAGCTAGCACCAGGAACCACCCCCATATACAAGAAACCATACAGAATGGCACCATCCGAGTTGATCGAGTTGAAGAAGCAAATAAAGGAATTGCTGGAAAAAGGATACATTCGAGCCAACTCCTCACCTTGGGGATCACCAATTTTATTTGCCAAAAAGAAGGATGGAACGCTGAGATTGTGTATTGATTATCGAGCACTTAACATGGTCACAGTCAAAAACAAATACCCGATGCCAAGGATAAACGATTTGTTTGATCAACTCGCTCAGGCCAAGGTATTCTCAAAAATTGACTTAAGGTCAGGATACCATCAATTGAAGGTACGAACAGAAGATATTCCCAAAACAGCCTTCACCTCCAGATATGGACTGTACGAGTTCACAGTGATGCCATTTGGATTAACTAACGCCCCAGCATATTTTGTTCACCTCATGAACAAAGTATTTATGAAGTTTATGGACAAGTTCGTCGTGGTATTCATCGATGATATTCTGGTATACTCCAAGACACCAGAAGAGCATGCAGAACATCTTAGGATTGTGCTAGGAGAGCTAAGAAAACACCAATTGTATGCCAAGTTCAGCAAGTGCGAATTTTGGCTAAGACAACTAGGCTTTCTAGGCCACGTACTGACCCAAGACGGTATCGCAGTGGACCCAGAGAAAGTCAAGGCCGTACTTGGCTGGAAGTCACCAGCCAGCGTAACGGACATCCAGAGTTTCTTGGGAATGGCAGGATATTACCGCAGATTTATTGAAGGATTTTCCACCATAGCCAAGCCTATGACACAGTTGCTCAAGAAAGATAAGAAGTTTGAATGGACAGAAGCCTGCGAGAAAAGTTTTCAAGAGCTAAAGCGGAAGTTAACGACAGCACCGGTATTAATTGTACCCGACATACACAAGAATTTTGAAGTATATTGTGACGCGTCCAGAAAGGGTCTCGGATGCGTGTTGATGCAGGAAGGAAAGGTTGTTGCCTACGCTTCAAGGCAACTTCGCAAGCATGAGGAAAATTATCCCACTCATGACTTAGAAATGGCAGCAGTTATTCATGCGCTCAAGGAATGGAGGCATTTCTTACTTGGGAATCGATGTGAAATATATACGGATCACAAAAGTCTCAAATATATTTTCACACAGCCAGAATTAAATTTAAGGCAACGACGCTGGTTAGAATTGGTAAAGGATTATGATGTTGGTATCCATTACCATCCAGGGAAAGCAAATGTGGTGGCAGATGCCCTTAGTCGGAACCCCAGCTCCGACGAAAACAATTTACACAGCTTGAGGCCCGAATTCCAACAAGAATTTGCCAAGCTCAACTTGATAATGGTAGCAGAAGGCACCATATTAAACTTGGAAATACAACCCAACCTTGTGGAGAAAATTAAAGAAGCTCAGCCCGGTCACACCAGCATCGAAGGCATCAAAAGAAAGTTGAGTATGGGCAAAGCCTCGGAATTCGCAATAGACAATGAAGGAATATTATGGTACGGACAAAGGCTCTGCGTGCCAAACATAGAAGAACTTAAGCAGCAAATTTTAGCTGAAGCACACACCACTCCATATTCAATTCACCCTGGAGGAACCAAAATGTATAAGGATATTCAGGAAAGATTTTGGTGGCACGGTATGAAGAGGGACATAGCCACCTTCATTGCATGTTGCGACTCATGTCAACGCATAAAAGCTGAACATCAGAGACCAGCCGGACTACTGCAACCTAACAAAATACCTGAGTGGAAATGGGATGAAATAGGGATGGATTTTATTGTCGGACTACCTCGGTCGCGACACGGGAATGATGCCATATGGGTCATCACCGATAGATTAACCAAAGTGGCACACTTTATTCTAGTGAAAATGACCTACAACACTCAGAGGCTTGCCAGGATTTATCTTTCTCGCATAGTTTGTCTGCACGGTGTCCCAAAGACTATAATAACCGACAGAGGCACTCAGTTCGTCTCAAGATTTTGGGAGCATTTACAACAGGCTCTGGGAACCCAACTAGCCTTCAGTACCGCATACCACCCACAGACTGATGGACAGACTGAACGCGTAAACCAAATTTCGGAAGACATGCTGAGAGCATGTGTCCTCACATATGGAACCAGTTGGGAAGAAAGCCTGCCATACGCCGAGTTCGCGTATAACAATAGCTACCAGGCCAGCCTACAAATGGCACCATTTGAGGCTTTATACGGACGAAGATGTCGTACCCCATTAAATTGGTCAGAGACCAAAGACAGCCGCATCTTCGGACCAGATATGCTCAAGGAAGCCGAGGAAAAGGTCAAGCTAATCAGAGACCGACTTAAGACCACTCAAAGTCGACAGAAGAGTTATTATGATCAGAAACATCGTAGGGTCAGCTTCGAACCCGGTGAGTTCGTATACCTGAGAGTGTCCCCTATGAGAGGATTGCAACGGTTTAAGCTTAAAGGAAAATTAGCACCAAGATTCATTGGACCATTCTGCATAGTGGCACGAAGAGGCACTGTAGCCTACCAGCTAGACTTACCCGAAGACTTATCCGACATTCACGACGTGTTCCACGTCTCTCAATTAAGGAAGTGCGTAAGCAACCCAGAGAAACAAGTATCCCATGAAAACATTGATGTGCAGCCAGACCTCACTTACCGAGAACGCCCAGTAAAAATATTAGAGGAGTCTGAAAGGAGAACCCGACAGAAGACCATCAAGTTTTTCAAAGTCCAATGGAGCAATCACGCCGACAGTGAAGCAACTTGGGAAAGCGAGGATTTTCTTCGGACAGAGCATCCACACTTATTTAAGGATCAGCTGAAATCTCGGGGATGAGATTTTTCCTAAGGGGGTAGGTGTTGTGACACTCCAAAATTTTTACTTTGGTTTTCAGCAAAAACTTTGTGGTTTTTGAAAAGAGGCCATTTAAAATTTTCCAGAAAACCTTCCTCTTAAAAAACTTTCTTTCCTTTGGCAAGGTTTTTATTCTTGCTTCAAACTTTGGTGTTTGACCTTTTGAAACTTCTTCTCTGTTGGTTCTCTCTCAAAATTATTTTGGGAGTTTAATCTTTTCCTTTTAAAAAGAAACTCCATGAAATTTGGGATTTTCATATCTTGGAACCACCATGACTTGGCATTTTTGCCCATGTGGTAAAACCCCTCCAAAACCTCCCCTACACCTTGTGATCAACCTAAGTTCTCTGTCCCAACTAATCCAAACAAGTTTTGGATTTTACTCTAATTATTTTCCCCCTCAATTCAATTCTGAAAATTATTTGGAGCCTGAGAGATTTTCAAAGCAAGTGCCCTATTGCATTTGAGTTTTGACCTCAAACCAATTCTCCTGGATTGTCCTTAGCATCCATAACCCAGAACCATCTTGATCCACTCCTCCTCTTTTCAAAATTTTCAAAATTCAGTCTCTGCAAGTTTGGACCAGATTTGCCAAATTTGGTGAAATTCATATCTACACTCCTCCAAAAATTCCACCAAAATTCAGGCAGCCTATTTGAGCAATGAGAAGCCACTCCACCAAAAATCAGCTCAAGGAAAAATACCTACATGCCTGGATCATTCTGTCGAACACCTTGCATGCACTGTTTTCCTTACACTTTCAGAAATTCAGTTAAATTCAGTTTTCAGTTTCGACAGTTTCAGTCACGCGGCCACAGTGCACTTGGCACGTTGCTCACGGCCTCGCTTGCTTGTCCGAAGCTTCACACGCGCACTTGGCGCGACCCTGGCATCGGTGGCGCCCTGGCCCGCCTACGCCGGCGTGTCTTGCGGCGGCCGGCTCCCCGTAACGGCCGACAGGGAGGAGAACGGCGGCGCAACGCCGTTCGGCGCCGCCCAAATCCTCTGGTGGCTCCGCGTGGCCGTCTCTATGCCAGCGCATGCATGCGGCACCATCGCCGTGGCGCAGCACGCACGGAGCGCGCTCTCTGCCGCCGACGGGCCCGCACCGCCCCGTTCCGTTGAGCTCGACCCAAACACCCAAACCCCGGCCAGTTTAGCACTAAAACGGACCCATTGAACCTCCGTGATGACGCTCGACTCCCTAACCACCCCGACTGAGCACTGCGCCACCGTAATCGCTCGCCGGAAATCTCCGTTCACGGCAACCGCCTCGGGCCGCCTATAAAAAGGGCCCCGAGCTCACCCTCGTGCACGCAGCATCACCACTCCTCACCAAAGCCCCGCCAGGCCACTAGGGGGACCTCGAGGAGGTCTCCTTCCCCAGCTCCGGCCGCCCCGATCCGCCTCGGCCTCCAGCTCGATTCACTTCGGTGAGGCCACCTTCGGCGCCCAAACCTCGTCCGTAGCCCTCTCTTGCACCCAGTAGTCTAACCCCCACCTCAATTTAATCTTTGCAGCCCTCTCCGACGAGCTCCATCCACGCCCGAACCACCGTCCGCCGGAGTTGAGACCGCCGTCGACGTGGTGCTCACCGGCGACCAACACCACCACCCACCATTGCAGAAGGACACGGTGAGCACATTGGTAACCTCTGATCCCCATGCCTCACCGTGGATCGCCGCCGGCGACCACAGCAGCTCTCGGGCGCCGACGAGCCTCGTCCCTCCCATTTGAAAATTTAAACATGACAAGTGGGACCCGCTGTCAGCCTCTTTGTCCTTTCTAAACAAAGCATTATCTGAAAACGCCTACTGCCAAATGCGTTTTCCCTATGGGCTGGCGTAGTTTCTGCCGAAGCGTTTTCTGTTTTTATAAACTAACCCCTGGAAATCTTCTGTTTCATTACAGATGAGTCCCTGGACAAAAACCCTTATAACTTTTAAACAGAAAAGTATTTTTGATTGATTCTTTTTCTGTTCTCTTTAAAATTTTGTCTAGTTTTTTATCAGATTCATTTGAAAAATATTTGAAATACTTTCTGTGCACTTCTTGGTATTTACGATAGCGCATATATTTTCTTTATACCGTAGATACCGAAGGAGGTGACGGAGCCACGAACTTCACCGAGCTAGGCTCCGACTACTCTGAACCAGGCAAGCATGTTTGAGCTTTTGATATGATGAGTGTCTTGGCATGTTTTGCATTTAGTTAGTTTCATGGCATGTTGAGAAGCATATCGATGAACGTTATTTTATGTGATAATGAGGTAAGTGAGTTCGATGATCCATAAGTGGATGAATGTGAGTATGAATGGCCATGTGTTGGCATGAGGATGGGTGAGATGGCAGTGTTGTAGCATGCCAGTCTTACGCCGGACTATGTGACTTCAGTGTCAAACCGTATTGGTCCAGTTCCTCTCATTTCCTTCCCTGTACTACCACATGTTTTCCGCAAGGAATATGGTTTAGTAAGTTGCAAACCGCTTTAATGGTACACACCAAAGAGGAGAGGCCGTGATGATGGTTCCATGGCCCTGGATTAAAGCCAGTCATCTGGTCAGGGGGCATGGGTGTTTCCGGTTGGGACCGAGAGGGGGGCACCCCTTAGAGCGCGCGTATATAAATTTGATCCCATGCTATTCGAGATTGTGATCTCCCCGTCTCAAAAGTTTTTCTTGGACGATGTCTAGGGTGATTCCTAGCATCGAGAGGTAGAATGGGTGTGTACCGGTTAGCTGTGTTTTCTTCCGAAATACCGTAAACGGAACTAGTCCTTCGTGACTACGGAAATCCGTTGGCTGTGGGAAAAATTTTGTACAAACTCTGCAGAGTCATATATTTCCCCAAATCATCTATTCCATGCCCATATTCGTATTATCTTATCCTGATCAAATGTCAGTTTTGATGACAGACTCCGGTGAATCGCATGAGTGCTAAGTCCGGTTAAATGATTACTCCTGTGGATGGACTAACCCGTTTGTTTTCATGAATTGAATGTTTATTATGAGTATTATTTACTTGTGAATAAAAGCCCTTTCTGCGATGTCGCTCAGACGTCCGACTGTGGCAATTCTTTTAAAGCCCTTTATGTGATGTCGCTCAGACGTCCGACTGTGGCATTTCTTTTAAAGCCCTTTCTGCGATGTCGCTCAGACGTCCGACTGTGGCATTTCTTTTAAAGCCCTTTATGCGATATCGCTCAGACGTCCGACTGTGGCATTTCTTTTAAAGCCCTTTCTGTGATGTCGCTCAGACGTCCGACTGTGGCATTTCTTTTAAAGCCCTTTTTGTGATGTCGCTCAGACGTCCGACTGTGGTATTTCTTTTAAAGCCCTTTATGTGGTGTCGCTAAGATGCCCGACTGTGGCATCATTTTTCCTTATTTTTATTTGTTCACCTTTCGAGGCGTCGCTTCAGACACCCGATCGGTCTTCATTTGTGTTTTGTTGGGATTTCAGGCGGACTACCGCCGTTTCCCCTTTTTCTTACCCCGTTATGCTAATTTTATTTTAGTGTGCATTGATGAATTAATCATGTCGCATCCATGCATGCATTTGTTATATCTTACGTCCGAACTGTCTTGCGAGTACTTTCAAAGTACTCACTGGCTTGTTGATTTGGCCAGATGCTGACGAAGGCGATCTCATGGATGAAGAGTTTGATAGCGAGTCCGACACCTAGAGGAGTCCCAGTCAGTCTCGTGCGACCCTGGATTTGGTCACTGTATTATATCCGCTTCCGCTACCAAATAAATTCATCGAGCCTCTCCTCGACGCTCGATGAGATGACAGACGTAGAGTCTTGTATTTCTCTCCCCGCTGTGTTTTTCCACCACCGTCCTATCCTCGAGTCAGTAGTATGCCTCCACACCCCTGTGTCGTGTCCGCCATTATGTATAATTATTGGTGTGCTTGTAATAATTTGGTTGAGCAACCGTAGTTCGACCCTGTAATATATTTTATGCTACTGGCTTATTGTATCAAGAATTTGTCTGCCAGTGTGCAGGATTTCTCTCATACTGGACTTAAAAGATTGGCTTTTCAATAAATATTTTTTTTGGAAACCGGTCATGACAAGCTTGGTACCAGAGCCAGGCTGACTGTAGGAAGCCACTAGGTGCAATCGCTAATTGGTTATTAGCCTGATAGAGCTAATTTATATTTTTGCAATGGTAGTCATTTTCTGTCAGTCAGCATAAATTTATGATCTGACCATGCGGAATTTTTGCCTACTTTTGTAGATGGCTGACAACAGCTGCGAGTCTCAGACCTTCGCCAACGTGCCCGATGGGTTCGTCAAGCTTCTTTCTTTCATCGTTCAGGTCGTGATGGGGCCATCCGTGCGCCCAGTCTTCACACTCTGCCAGCACCGAGTCAACGACAGTCTGACCATGCACCAGGCCGCGGTGCAGTTCAAGGGAGGGCGTGGTGAGTTACGCCGCTTCCGGTTCGTGGGAAGAGCCATGCCTACGGAGAGGCATGCTATGCAGATGGCAGCCCGCGAGGCGATAGCTCGTCTCAGGGATGTCCTCCCCGTGATGAAGACTCGTTGTTACCGTTATCTTCCGTGCCATGTGCCTTACACCTGTCACTACGCATACTCCTACCCCAGAGGAGAACGAGACGAGGCTTTTGAGATGCTCATTGAGTATCTCCGGGCCCTGGAGGCAGCCTTCGACAACCTGGTGGACGACTTCGTAGCTACCCGCATGGACTCAGTTCATGGCTGTGCTGCCAACAGGAGGGAGCTCCTACCAATCGCACCGCCACTGACTTTTGTCTCGTCATCAGCATCTTTTACGCCTGCTCGTCGTCTGCCTTCTACCGAAGAATTCAACCAAGTTACTGCGCCCACTCCAGTGCGCACTGCACCACCCTTCGCGCCCACTCATGTACGTGTTGCTCCGCCCCTGGCAACCGCTTCGCCCACTCTACGCAACACTACACGTATGGAGCCCATTAGCGAGGAGGAAGTCGAGTCCCCAACCTCGCTACGCCTCGCCCTCGGCAGGGCAAAGGAGGTCGTCAACATTTCTGCCTGAGTACGCCTAGCTGCCATGTAATGTGCCGCTTTGTAAGATATGTACATAGGTTGTGAGAAGTAGCCTGTTTGCGCATCATGTAGGATCTAGAGAAGTGCACTAGCCTAAATAACATGTCAGGATTATGTACGCATATCCTGAGTGATGTATTGTATAATTACCGCCCGCGTGTAAGATATGTAATGAGCAGTCCTTCTCCGTGCGCAAGTCGATTTGTTTTTCTTAAGTAAGCTGAGTTATTTAATTCTATTTTCCAGCTTTATGCATTTTATGGATTTGTTTTTGCGACTCTTTCCGCTTTTCTTATGGGTTTTACAAAATATATCCCCAGAGTGAAAAATGTCTCGTCCTTGGACTCGCTCCATGCCAATTCCATCAGAGGAAAATTATGATGCACAACCCAGCAACGAGTTCACTCAGGGACAGTCAAGCCAACCGGGCAATGAATCGGCACTTTCACAAATGTGCCGCCTTTATGAACAGAGTCAGCAACAACATCGTGAAATAATGAACCAAGTCATCAACATGGGAAATCACCATGGACAGTATCAACAGCATTCCAAGTTATCTGAGCTACAGAAGACACGTCCTCAAACATTTTCTCATACTGACAAGCCTCTTGAAGCCGAGGACTGGCTTCGAGATATGGAGAGAAAATTAATTATTGCAAAATGTTCAGACCCCGAGAAGGTATTATATGCTCCGCACTATCTCACAGGAGCAGCCGCATCGTGGTGGGAGAATTTTCTGCACATGCATCCCAACGAAAATGACATAACCTGGGATGATTTCAAGGAAGGTTTCCGTGGTGCACACATTCCTAAGAGTATTATGAAAATCAAGAAGAGAGAATTCGATGACCTCAAACAAAGGAACATGAC
This sequence comes from Triticum aestivum, assembly GCF_018294505.1. Taxonomy (NCBI): domain Eukaryota; kingdom Viridiplantae; phylum Streptophyta; class Magnoliopsida; order Poales; family Poaceae; genus Triticum; species Triticum aestivum. The sequence continues at coordinate 525,223,990 of NC_057801.1, forward strand.
AGTGTCAGATTACAACAGTCAATTTACTCTATTGTCCCGCTACGCCAATGAAGAGCGTATGACTGAAATCAAGAAGATGGAGAAATTCCTTGACGGTCTGGTGCCCGCGCTTAAATGCCAACTGGTCGTGCACACTTTTCCTGATTTTAAAACACTGGTGGACAAAGCCATTACTCTGGAAAAAGAGAGACGCAGTCTGGAAGATATCCGCAAGCGGAAAAGGGACCAGACTAACCATGCTCGCAATCACCGAAACAAGACAGATTTTCAAAAGGGTGGGACACACAAATCCTCATCCAATGTCTCACACCCAATCAATAATTTTCATGCAAGGGACAAGGAATTCACCTATCGCCCTGGTGTTACTTGTTACGCTTGTGGAGAAGAAGGGCACTATGCCAAATAGTGCCCCAAGCCAAGGAATTCAACCCCAAAGCCAAACAACGGCAACAATTCCGCGCCCAAGCGAAACAATTTCAATCCCAACAATAACCACAGGAAGGGTCATCTGAACCACGTAACCAAAGAGGAGGCACAAAATGCTCCGGATATCGTACTCGGTACGTTTCCTGTCAACACAATACCTGCAATGGTTTTGTTTGATTCTGGAGCTTCTCACTCTTTCATTTCGAAAAGTTTTGCTTTGCAAAATAATTTTCCGATGCTTCCCCTGGAGAAATCCATGACCATCAAGTCCCCTGGGATTCAGCAAGTTACTCAGAATTACTGTCAGAATGTGGTCATTGAGTTCGAAGGATTGGAGTTTTACGCAAATCTTATTGTGTTGGAAAATAAAGGACTGGATGTCATCCTAGGGATGGATTGGCTAACCACCAATAAGGGTTTTATCGACTGTTTCAACAGGACCATAATTCTCACACACCATCAAGGGAAGACAATAAGAGTATCAGCCAAGGAAGGAAAAGTACCCCGGCAACCGAAATTAAATAAGGAGGATGTTTCTGAGCTAAACAAGGTTCTAGTAGTGTGTGAATTTCCAGATGTATTCCCTGAAGAACTACCAGGCATGCCACCAGATCGAGAAATAGAATTCCGCATTGAGCTAGCACCAGGAACCACCCCCATATACAAGAAACCATACAGAATGGCACCATCCGAGTTGATCGAGTTGAAGAAGCAAATAAAGGAATTGCTGGAAAAAGGATACATTCGAGCCAGCTCCTCACCTTGGGGATCAGCAATTTTATTTGCCAAAAAGAAGGATGGAACGCTGAGATTGTGTATTGATTATCGAGCACTTAACATGGTCATAGTCAAAAACAAATACCCGATGCCAAGGATAAACGATTTGTTTGATCAACTCGCTCAGGCCAAGGTATTCTCAAAAATTGACTTAAGGTCAGGATACCATCAATTGAAGGTACGAACAGAAGATATTCCCAAAACAGCCTTCACCTCCAGATATGGACTGTACGAGTTCACAGTGATGCCATTTGGATTAACTAACGCCCCAGCATATTTTGTTCACCTCATGAACAAAGTATTTATGAAGTTTATGGACAAGTTCGTCGTGGTATTCATCGACGATATTCTGGTATACTCCAAGACACCAGAAGAGCATGCAGAACATCTTAGGATTGTGCTAGGAGAGCTAAGAAAACACCAATTGTATGCCAAGTTCAGCAAGTGCGAATTTTGGCTAAGACAAGTAGGCTTTCTAGGCCACGTACTGACCCAAGACGGTATCGCAGTGGACCCAGAGAAAGTCAAGGCCGTACTTGGCTGGAAGTCACCAGCCAGCGTAACGGACATCCAGAGTTTCTTGGGAATGGCAGGATATTACCGCAGATTTATTGAAGGATTTTCCACCATAGCCAAGCCTATGACACAGTTGCTCAAGAAAGATAAGAAGTTTGAATGGACAGAAGCCTGCGAGAAAAGTTTTCAAGAGCTAAAGCGGAAGTTAACGATAGCACCGGTATTAATTGTACCCGACATACACAAGAATTTTGAAGTATATTGTGACGCGTCCAGAAAGGGTCTCGGATGCGTGTTGATGCAGGAAGGAAAGGTTGTTGCCTACGCTTCAAGGCAACTTCGCAAGCATGAGGAAAATTATCCCACTCATGACTTAGAAATGGCAGCAGTTATTCATGTGCTCAAGGAATGGAGGCATTTCTTACTTGGGAATCGATGTGAAATATATACGGATCACAAAAGTCTCAAATATATTTTCACACAGCCAGAATTAAATTTAAGGCAATGACGCTGGTTAGAATTGGTAAAGGATTATGATGTTGGTATCCATTACCATCCAGGGAAAGCAAATGTGGTGGCCGATGCCCTTAGTCGGAACCCCAGCTCCGACGAAAACAATTTACACAGCTTGAGGCCCGAATTCCAACAAGAATTTGCCAAGCTCAACTTGATAATGGTAGCAGAAGGCACCATATTAAACTTGGAAATACAACCCAACCTTGTGGAGAAAATTAAAGAAGCTCGGCCCGGTCACACCAGCATCGAAGGCATCAAAAGAAAGTTGAGTATGGGCAAATCCTCGGAATTCGCAATAGACAATGAAGGAATATTATGGTACGGAGAAAGGCTCTGCGTGCCAAACATAGAAGAACTTAAGCAGCAAATTTTAGCTGAAGCACACACCACTCCATATTCAATTCACCCTGGAGGAACCAAAATGTATAAGGATATTCAGGAAAGATTTTGGTGGCACGGTATGAAGAGGGACATAGCCACCTTCATTGCATGTTGCGACTCATGTCAACGCATAAAAGCTGAACATCAGAGACCAGCCGGACTACTGCAACCTAACAAAATACCTGAGTGGAAATGGGATGAAATAGGGATGGATTTTATTGTCGGACTACCTCGGTCGCGACACGGGAATGATGCCATATGGGTCATCACCGATAGATTAACCAAAGTGGCACACTTTATTCCAGTGAAAACGACCTACAACACTCAGAGGCTTGCCATGATTTATCTTTCTCGCATAGTTTGTCTGCACGGTGTCCCGAAGACTATAATAACCGACAGAGGCACTTAGTTCGTCTCAAGATTTTGGGAGCATTTACAACAGGCTCTGGGAACCCAACTAGCCTTCAGTACCGCATACCACCCACAGACTGATGGACAGACTGAATGCGTAAACCAAATTTTAGAAGACATGCTGAGAGCATGTGTCCTCACATATGGAACCAGTTGGGAAGAAAGCCTACCATACGCCGAGTTCGCGTATAACAATAGCTACCAGGCCAGCCTACAAATGGCACCATTTGAGGCTTTATACGGACGAAGATGTCGTACCCCATTAAATTGGTCAGAGACCGGAGACAGCCACATCTTCGGACCAGATATGCTCAAGGAAGCCGAGGAAAAGGTCAAGCTAATCAGAGACCGACTTAAGACCGCTCAAAGTCGATAGAAGAGTTATTATGATCAGAAACATCGTAGGGTCAGCTTCGAACCCGGTGAGTTCGTATACCTGAGAGTGTCCCCTATGAGAGGATTGCAACGGTTTAAGCTTAAAGGAAAATTAGCACCAAGATTCATTGGACCATTCTGCATAGTGGCACGAAGAGGCACTGTAGCCTACCAGCTAGACTTACCCGAAGACTTATCCGACATTCACGACGTGTTCCACGTCTCTCAATTAAGGAAGTGCGTAAGCAACCCAGAGAAACAAGTATCCCATGAAAACATTGATGTGCAGCCAGACCTCACTTACCGAGAACGCCCAGTAAAAATATTAGAGGAGTCTGAAAGGAGAACCCGACAGAAGACCATCAAGTTTTTCAAAGTCCAATGGAGCAATCACGCCGACAGTGAAGCAACTTGGGAAAGCGAGGATTTTCTTCGGACAGAGCATCCACACTTATTTAAGGATCAGCTAAAATCTCGGGGACGAGATTTTTCCTAAGGGGGTAGGTGTTGTGACACTCCAAAATTTTTACTTTGGTTTTCAGCAAAAACTTTGTGGTTTTTGAAAAGAGGCCATTTAAAATTTTCCAGAAAACCTTCCTCTTAAAAAACTTTCTTTCCTTTGGCAAGGTTTTTATTCTTGCTTCAAACTTTGGTGTTTGACCTTTTGAAACTTCTTCTCTGTTGGTTCTCTCTCAAAATTATTTTGGGAGTTTAATCTTTTCCTTTTAAAAAGAAACTCCATGAAATTTGGGATTTTCATATCTTGGAACCACCATGACTTGGCATTTTTGCCCATGTGGTAAAACCCCTCCAAAACCTCCCCTACACCTTGTGATCAACCTAAGTTCTCTGTCCCAACTAATCCAAACAAGTTTTGGATTTTACTCTAATTATTTTTCCCCTCAATTCAATTCTGAAAATTATTTGGAGCCTGAGAGATTTTCAAAGCAAGTGCCCTATTGCATTTGAGTTTTGACCTCAAACCAATTCTCCTGGATTGTCCTTAGCATCCATAACCCAGAACCATCTTGATCCACTCCTCCTCTTTTCAAAATTTTCAAAATTCAGTCTCTGCAAGTTTGGACCAGATTTGCCAAATTTCGTGAAATTCATATCTACACTCCTCCAAAAATTCCACCAACATTCAGGCAGCCTATTTGAGCAATGAGAAGCCACTCCACCAAAAATCAGCTCAAGGAAAAATCCCTACATGCCTGGATCATTCTGTCGAACACCTTGCATGCACTGTTTTCCTTACACTTTCAGAAATTCAGTTAAATTCAGTTTTCAGTTTCGACAGTTTCAGTCACGCGGCCATAGTGCACTTGGCACGTTGCTCGCGGCCTCGCTTGCTTGTCCGAAGCTTCACACGCGCACTTGGCGCGACCCTGGCGTCGGTGGCGCCCTGGCCCGCCTGCGCCGGCGTGTCTTGCGGCGGCCGGCTCCCCGTAACGGTCGACAGGGAGGAGAACGGCGGCGCAACGCCGTTCGGCGCCGCCCAAATCCTCTGGTGGCTCCGCGTGGCTGTCTCCGTGCCAGCGCACGCATGCGGCACCATCGCCGTGGCGCAGCATGCACGGAGCGCGCTCTCTGCCGCCGACGGGCCCGCGCCGCCCCGTTCCGTTGAGCTCGACCCAAACACCCAAACCCCGGCCAGTTTAGCACTAAAACGGACCCATTGAACCTCCGTGATGACGCTCGACTCCCTAACCACCCCGACCGAGCACTGCGCCACCGTAATCGCTCGCCGGAAATCTCCGTTCACGGCAACCGCCTCGGGCCGCCTATAAAAAGGGCCCCGAGCTCACCCTCGTGCATGCAGCATCACCACTCCTCACCAAAGCCCCGCCAGGCCACTAGGGGGACCTCGAGGAGGTCTCCTTCCCCAGCTCTGGCCGCCCCGATCCGCCTCGGCCTCCAGCTCGATTCACTTCGGTGAGGCCACCTCCGGCGCCCAAATCTCGTCCGTAGCCCTCTCTTGCACCCAGTAGTCTAACCCCCACCTCAATTTAATCTTTGCAGCCCTCTCCGACGAGCTCCATCCACGCCCGAACCACCGTCCGCCGGAGTTGAGACCGCCGTCGACGTGGTGCTCACCGGCGACCAACAGCACCACCCACCGTTGCGGAAGGACACGGTGAGCACATTGGTAACCTCTGATCCCCATGCCTCACCGTGGATCACCGCCGGCGACCACAGCAGCTCTCGGGCGCCGACGAGCCTCGTCCCTCCCATTTGAAAATTTAAACATGACAAGTGGGACCCGCTGTCAGCCTCTCTGTCCTTTCTAAATGAAGCGTTATCTGAAAACACCTACTGCCAAATGCGTTTTCCCTATGGGCTGGCGTAGTTTCTGCCGAAGCGTTTTCTGTTTTTATAAACTAATCCCTGGAAATCTTCTGTTTCATTACAGATGAGTCCTTGGACAAAAACCCTTATAACTTTTAAACAGAAAAGTATTTTTGATTGATTCTTTTTCTGTTCTCTTTAAAATTTTGTCTAGTTTTTTATCAGATTCATTTGAAAACTATTTGAAATACTTTCTGTGCACTTCTTGGTATTTACGATAGCGCATATATTTTCTTTATACCGTAGATACCGAAGGAGGTGACGGAGCCGCGAACTTCACCGAGCTAGGCTCCGACTACTCTGAACCAGGCAAGCATGTTTGAACTTTTGATATGATGAGTGTCTTGGCATGTTTTGCATTTAGTTAGTTTCATGGCATGTTGAGAAGCATATCGATGAACGTTATTTTATGTGATAATGCGGTAAGTGAGTTCGATGATCCATAAGTGGATGAATGTGAGTATGAATGGCCATGTGTTGGCATGAGGATGGGTGAGATGGCAGTGTTGTAGCATGCCAGTCTTACGCCGGACTATGTGACTTCAGTGTCAAACCGTATCGGTCCAGTTCCTCTCATTTCCTTCCCTGTACTACCACATGTTTTCCGCAAGGAATATGGTTTAGTAAGTTGCAAACCGCTTTAATGGTACACACCAAAGAGGAGAGGCCGTGATGATGGTTCCATGGCCCTGGATTAAAGCTAGTCATCCGGTCAGGGGGCATGGGTGTTTCCGGTTGGGACCGAGAGGGGGGCACCCCTTAGAGCGCGCGTATATAAATTTGATCCCATGCTATTCGAGATTGTGATCTCCCCATCTCAAAAGTTTTTCTTGGACGATGTCTAGGGTGATTCCTAGCATCGAGAGGTAGAATGGGTGTGTACCGGTTAGCTGTGTTTTCTTCCCAAATACCGTAAACGAAACTAGTCCTTCGTGACTACGGAAATCCGTTGGCTGTGGGAAAAATTTTGTACAAACTCTGCAGAGTCATATATTTCCCCAAATCATCTATTCCATGCCCATATTCGTATTATCTTATCCTGATCAAATGCCAGTTTTGATGACAGACTCCGGTGAATCGCATGAGTGCTAAGTCCGGTTAAATGATTACTCCTGTGGATGGACTAACCCGTTTGTTTTCATGAATTGAATGTTTATTATGAGTATTATTTACTTGTGAATAAAAGCCCTTTCTGCGATGTCGCTCAGACGTCCGACTGTGGCAATTCTTTTAAAGCCCTTTATGTGATGTCGCTCAGACATCCGACTGTGGTATTTCTTTTAAAGCCCTTTCTGCGATGTCGCTCAGACGTCCGACTGTGGCATTTCTTTTAAAGCCCTTTATGCGATGTCGCTCAGACGTCCGACTGTGGCATTTCTTTTAAAGCCCTTTCTGTGATGTCGCTCAGACGTCCGACTGTGGCATTTCTTTTAAAGCCCTTTTTGTGATGTCGCTCAGACGTCCGACTGTGGTATTTCTTTTAAAGCCCTTTATGTGGTGTCGCTAAGACGCCCGACTGTGGCATCATTTTTCCTTATTTTTATTTGTTCACCTTTCGAGGCGTCGCTTCAGACACCCGATCGGTCTTCATTTGTGTTTTGTTGGGATTTCAGGCGGACTACCGCCGTTTCCCCTTTTTCTTACCCCGTTATGCTAATTTTATTTTAATGTGCATTGATGAATTAATCATGTCGCATCCATGTATGCATTTGTTATATCTTACGTCCGAACTGTCTTGCGAGTACTTTCAAAGTACTCACTGGCTTGTTGATTTGGCCAGATGCTGACGAAGGCGATCTCATGGATGAAGAGTTTGATAGCGAGTCCGACACCTAGAGGAGTCCCAGTCAGTCTCGTGCGACCCTGGATTTGGTCACTATATTATATCCGCTTCCGCTACCAAATAAATTCATCGAGCCTCTCCTCGACGCTCGATGAGATGACAGACGTAGAGTCTTGTATTTCTCTCCCCGCTGTGTTTTTCCACCACCGTCCTATCCTCGAGTCAGTAGTATGCCTCCACACCCATGTGTCGTGTCCGCCATTATGTATAATTATTGGCGTGCTTGTAATAATTTGGTTGAGCAACCGTAGTTCGACCCTGTAATATATTTTATGCTACTGGCTTATTGTATCAAGAATTTGTCTGCCAGTGTGGAGGATTTCTCTCATACTGGACTTAAAAGATTGGCTTTTCAATAAATATTTTTATTGGAAAACCGGTCGTGACATTTTGATGTTTGGGTAATTCGCATGCTTAATCTCTTTAGGGTCATGGACCCAAATTTAGAGCGAATTGTAGATATGGGTTTTTCTCCTCCAAAGGACCCCCAAATATTATCTTTAGAGGATGAGAAAAACTCTTATCTCAATGCTCAAGCTTCTAATGTGCTTTTCGATGCTTTAAGCAATGTAGTTATATTTCAACTCATGCCCTTCCGGGATGCTCATGAGTTGTGGACGAAGCTTCAAGATAAATATGGTGTGTCCAAGATTTGTGGGGATGATTGTTCTCCCTCCACCTCCGGTCGTATAGTCTTCTCAACTTCTTCTACTTCACCTACATGTGGTTTGCCACAAGGTAATGATATGGTGAGTAGTGTTGGTTATTGCAATGATGATAGTATGCTTATTGTGGATGATCCTTCATCACTATATTATTGCAATGCTCCTCCTTTGGACTTTAACACTTCGAGCACTCCAAATGTTTCACATGATTGTGTTGATAGTCCTTGCATATCCTGTAGAAATTGCGTGACTAGATCTCATGATGATATGCTTGCTATGTCTTGTTGCCATGATAAAAATGCATCTATTTCCTCGAATTGTTGTGCTAACAATGTAGAGGAAATCCAACACTCCATGGAACAAGATGTGGTGTTTTATGGTGCTTCAAGGGATCCTACATCATCATCTATTGCATTTTGCCTTATGGCCAAGGCCTCAAAGGTATCTCCCAATTTGAATCCCAATATATCTTGTGATGATATTGATAATAGCAAGAATGATGATGGTGTTGATTATGATGAAGAGAATGATAATGTTGCCTCCTTAAAAATTAAGGGGGAAATGGTTTTTAAAGTTCTTCATAAAAATAAAATTGCTCGTTCCAACTTCATGGAAATTATGTCCATTTCCATTGAGGGCAAGAAATATATTGAGGAGTTGGAATCTCATCTCGAGGAGCATGAGGTCACCATTGAGAAAATGGAAGCTCATGGGCGTGATTACGCAAATGAGATCGCGGAGCTATCTCAAGCTCTTGAAAATGAACAAACCACCTCCGAATCTCTTGAGGAGACTTTTGCTCTAGAATTATCTAGAGTGAGGGAATCTCATGATAGAGCTCTTGAGGTGGCCAATGATTTCAAAACTAAAAATTCTAAGCTTGAAGTTTCTCATGCTAGACTCCTTGAGGATTTTGAGCACCTCAAAAATGGCTCAAGGGTCATCAAGGGTGAGCTCATCAAACTCACCGAGTCTCATGCCCAACTTGAAGCTTCTTATTTAAAAGAGCTTGCCAAGTTGTCCTCTCCTATTGTTGTAAATGATGATGCTTGTGCTACTAACTCTATTACTTGTGAAGCATCCATTTTGAAGGAGAATGTTGAGCTACGGGCTCAACTTGAGGTGTTATCTAGCAATTATGGGAAATTGGAAGAAAGTCATGAAAAGCTCTCAAGCTCTCATGATGATCTTCTAGTATCCCATAGTGTGCTAAAGATAGCTCATGAGTCCATGATTTCCAAGGTAACATCTAGTGAGCCTCATGTGGATACTAGCACTACTTCTAGTCAAAATAGTATATTGCCATGTGCTAGTCCTTGTAATTCATCTACTCACAATGTTGGTACATCTTGTGATGAATTGCTTTCCTTGCCTTGTTGCTCTAACGAGCTTGTGTTGAGACTAACCATGTAGAGGAAATCAAAGAGCTCAAGGCCCAAGTCACTTCTTTGAAGAAAGACTTGGAAAAGAGTCATCAAGGGAAATCCACACTCAACAATATCTTAAGTGTGCAAAAATCCCCCAATGACAAAGGTGGACTTGGATTCAACTCCAATAAGAAGAAGAAGTCCAAGATGAACAAAAAGAAGGGCCAAGAACAAGTCAAGAATTCGGCCAAGATTGTTTGCTTCAAGTGCAAAGTAGAAGGGCATCATGTTAGATCTTGCCCATTGAAGAAGAAGGCCATTAGTGTCAAGCAACAAGGGAAGAGGGCACAAGTTCAATCACATGCTCAACCTCAAGTTGAAGAAAGAACTCTTCCCAAGAAGACTCAAGTTAATGCTTCTCAAGTTGAGAAATCAAGTGAGAAGAAAGTGAAGAGTAGACGTTGCTACCTATGCCGTGAGAAAGGTCACCTCGCTTCTTCATGCACTAGTGGTAACTTATCCAACCCAATTATTATTGATAATGTCTATTCTCTTGGGAAGGATAAGGTTGGCAATGTGTTTGCCAAGTTTGTTGGTACTCAAAGTGGTGTCAAGAAAAGAACCATTTGGGTAGCCAAGCCTATTGTGACTAACCTCTTAGGACCCAACTCGGTTGGGGACCACCAAGCTCAAACTTGATCAATAGGTGTTGGTTGGAGGGCATTGGAGACTTGGCTACATTACAAAGAATTAAGGGGACTTCATCATTCTTATTGTCTCAAGCCAAGTCAATTGGATTATCAAGTTTCTATCCTATATCCAATGTGCCTCCTTGCGGTAACTTGTACTTAAATTGTTTACTTTGAAAGTTACTTGCCCCCCCTTGCATGTTTTGGTTTTGTTCCTTGCATGTGTTTGTATATGTTGTGCTTCCAACTTGCTTATCTTGAGCAATCAAGTATGTGTGTGTTGGTTTGCACATCATGTACATGTGCGTTGTGCGTTGAGCCTTTTTGCTTCTTGTTTGTATCCTAGTTGGCTCATGTGAGAGATTAATGGAACATCCCATTTTGGGGGAGTGATGTGCTTTGTGCACCTCACAATCCTATAAATGTGTGTACATGAGGAATACCATCTAGTATTGATATTACAAGATTATCTAGTCGCTTGGTGGTATATCTCTCATGAGAAATTCAAAGTCTAAATAGTCCATTAATTATCTCTTGTTTGTTCCTATTATTGCCTCTTGTGAAGTTCTTATTGGTATCACATTATGGGGGAGTAATATGCTAAGTGCATATTACAAGCCTAGAAAATGTGTACATTTGAGATATTGTCACCTAGAATTGATATTGTAGATTATCTTGTTCCTAGGTGGCATGTTAGTTCTACAAGTTGCAATTTGCTTGTGTGTGGTGTGAAGATGATGTTGATATCCTTGTTATCTACCACTGGGAATTCTTTCCATCTACTTCTTTTCTTTTGACAATTGGTAGTCACTTATGTGTAGTAGAATTTATTGATCATCTTTACATTGGCTTTTGATTTTATTTGCCTTTTCTCTTGCCAAGGTTTGTGTCAACTCCCGTTGTCTTCCATACCACTTGTGGATCCTGTTTATTTCTTGTTCTTGTCTAGGGTTTTCTAGATATAGTGAAATTGGTGATCCCACCTTGTGCATTTTGTATTCAAATACAAATCCCCTATATAATGCACAAATCATGGGGGAGCTATCCTATTTTCTCTAGAACACTCTTCTTGTGATCCTTATCAAGTGTGTTTTGGTGGAAGGCAAGCCATTTCTTTTTGGTACTTTGTGCCATCATGAAACTTTGTTGAGAGCTTGGTTTGTTTGGAACCATCCTCTCTTTGGGAGTTTGACATCTTTAGTTTAGTATGTATCAATGGATATATCATTCCTTGATGTATCTTTAATGATATCTTCCAAGTGATGATTTCTCCATTTGGTATCCTTTTCACTTGGCATTTCTTTGTCTTCTGGTTTCGGGTTTTGAAAGTCTTGAGCATGCATGTTTACTTCATGTATTTCATTTGGCATGCTTTCTTTCTTTGACTCAATATACAGGGGAAACTCCACCTAGTCTCAATTTGGATGAGATGTGCATGAAATTCATTTTCATATCTATATGCACATATTTATGTGGAGTTTGTCCTATGTATTGGTGTTTCTAACTATTTGGTCCCGATGAGTTTGGGTACCGTTTAGTTTGTGTTGTTCTTCTAGGAACATTTGGAGATGCATTGGATGCTCGGCTCACTCACAAGGAAGGTGGTGTCACCATGTGCATATTGGAGTCAAGCTAGGATGATCAATGAACTATTATGTACCTTCAATTGGTATCTACTACATCCTTCCAATGATATCTCGGTAACAAGTATCTATTCATGCTTTCCCTTCTTGCATTCAACTTGTGTAGGTTGTATCTTGGCATGATATTCATTTCATATCTTGTGATACTTGTTTCCTTTCTCAAAGCATCCCAATAATGATCTCATGTTGCTAGTTGTGATGTCTTTGATGGATGTGTGTTTGGACTTCATTTATATACAATAAGACCATATCTAGACAAGTGCTATGCTTTCAAGCAAATATCTTATTGGTATATTTATGACTTCCTTGTGGATATCTTGTTCCTTTGTGTTGTAACTATTTCGGGTGTACATCCTTCTTTGT
>NC_057801.1:525236671-525261589 GCF_018294505.1 Triticum aestivum
GATTTCGTCTACCTAGAACCTTATACACTTGAGAGAAACTACATCTCTAGTTGATATCCTTTCTTTCACGTCTCCTGTGTCTTTCTTATGTTATTTCTTTGGTGTCTCCGTGAAAGCTTTTTCCTTGAGTGTGTGTCCTCTATCATTGCATCTTGTTGCACTCTTGTGTGGTGAAGATTATTTTCCTCTTGCTTATCTTTATGAGGCTTTTGCCATCTTTATTGGTATCCCTCGTCTTGATGAGCATCTCAATCGTCAATCTTCACCACGGGTTGTCACAAGCATAGGTTCTCTTTTGTGTATTAGTAAGCTTGTGAACCCATTTGCTAGTTGTGTGTGGGAATGATAGGCCTTGCACCGTGTGCCTCATTCTTTCAAGACTATGTTGATGCTTAATGCTCATCCTAATTTTAGTCTTCTCAAGTGCTTCGCCATGACTCACACACATCATTTTGGTTGAGCCTATTCTTAAGTTGCCTCTTTTACATGTTGCTCAACCATGTGTTTGTTGCAAGTTCTAGGCTTAGTTTCCTTTATGCTTAGTTGCACTTGTTGTTTGTTTCTATTGATTTTGGGGGAGCTATGATCCTATTTTGTGCACTTTGTATCCAAATACGAAAATTATTATGTGTGCACAGATCATGGGGAGCTTCTCTAGATTATTTAGAATACTCCTTTGATCATATCATAATATCCTTCATTCATGTGGCTCATAGGATCTTTGGTCTAGTTGGTTCAATTGATATCCTTTGATTGCTTGCTTCAATTGGTATCTTTTGATTGCTCGATTTCTTGTTTCTCTCTTTGTTATTTCTTTGTGGTATATCATTCTTTTGCAATTTTTGGGCCTCAATATAGTTTGTCTTCCTCCAAGTATTTACCATTGGATATGTGTATTGCATTCCACTCTCATTTTGAGAGATACACAATTTATGGAGGAACACTCTTTATATTGGCCTTCTAAGCTTTTCACCCATTTTGGCAATCAATGCCAATGGGGGAGGAGTTTCAGAGAGTTTTTTGGAGAAGTCTTCAGAGTTTTCTCCTTGCTTTGGTTTTGTTTCCTAAGCATTTGCATCCCATTCTCATGAATCATTGGTTGTTGCATTGCATGGTGATGCATAATTCCTTGTATAAACTCTCTTGAAAGTGATTGTCATCAATTACCAAAATGGGGGAGATTGAAAGAACATGCGGTGCCCCCATGTTTGGTTTTGGTAATTGATGACAATCTTTATGGACTAATGGTTGCCTTGAGTTATATTTGAAGGTTTTGTCCATAGGCTTTTCTTGAAGTCCATGTGTTGGTTTCAAGGAGTTTATGAGTTGACCAAGGTGCTATTAAGGAATTATCCAAAGATTGGTCATGTGAGTGTTGAGCTTATTGCAAGCATGTTTTGAAGAAGAAGATTGTGTGATCATTCATGTTTACCTTCAAGACATCATCCAAATGAAGAGAGTTGGAAAGATTCAAGGTAGATCATGACTAAGTCAAGAGTGAATCAAGTTGATCAACTCACAAAGCGTAGAAGATGTACCGAGAGGGATCAAGTGATCCCATGGTATGGTAAGCATTGTCAATTACGCTCTGTGTACTAACCCATGGTCTTCGTGAGAGTTCTTTATGGGGTTAGGATGCGGTGTGCAAGTTTAAGTGATGCATCATGAAGAGATCAAGTGCTTGAAGCTTGCCACCCATTGTGGTGACAATGGACTTGTGAAGATGAGCCGAAGAGTGGCTCACCCATAGTGGACTATGAGGGAGCAATCATCTAGTCTTTATCGAGCCATTGCAATCAAGAAAGGTGGTCCAACTTGAGGGAGTCAAGATCGTCATCATCTAGCTCAAGTGGACCATGTGCAAGGCAAAGGTTTTCCCTTGATAGGTTTTCTATTTTACCGGTCTCATGGTGGTAGTTGGGAGACCGGGTTATAGGATCGTTTGCCGTACTATCAAGGGGGGCTCTCAAGTTAGTAGCTTGATCGTATCGTTAGTAGAGAGCTCAAACCATTGCATACTTGCATCTTGTTTCTTGGTTCTTGTTTGCTTCTCTTTGTGAGTCTTAGAGCTTATGGTCATCTTGATGACAAGCTTGAGTTCATCAAAAACGGAGTTCGCATGCGTCTTCTATGATGTTTTCGGTGTTGGAGGTTTTACCGGTCTTATCCGAGGAAGGCTTCTCACCATTTTCTTATGGGCCTTTTCTAATTTGCTTCTTATTGATATTTCTTTCAAGATTGTGTTAGCCCTTGTCTCTAGCTTTCCAACAAACTTGGTTTCATCGAATTCGGAGTCCGTTTGCAAAAGTTGTGGCAGTTTTGGTGTTCTGAAAAGGCTGCAGCGGTACTACCGTGAATTGGAGCGGATGTAATTTTTTACTACCGCTCCAGAGCGGTACTACCGCGGCTCCTACAGCGGTAGTACCGCTCCGGACCAAAAAACTCGTCCCAAGTCCTACGGAGGTTGGTACGGAAGTATTTTTTTTGTACCGCAAGCAGTAGTACCGCGATCCCTAGCGGTAGTACCGTGAGGACGAGCGGTAGTACCGCTCTGTGCGGGTTGTGAGCATAACGGTTGGATTTTTTCCCCGCCTATAAAAAGGGGGTCTTCTTCCCCATTGAACCTTATCCTTTGAGCTCGTGTTCTTCCCCCATTGTTGACCTTCTTCGAGCTTGCTAACTCTCAATCCCTCCATGGATTCTTGCTAGTTTTTGAGGGAAAAGAGAGAGGAGATCTAGATCCACATTTCCACCAATCACTTTGTCCTTTTTGTGAGGGGAACCCTTTGGATCTAGATCTTGGAGTTCTTCGTGTTCTTCTTTCGTTCTTCCTCTCATTTTCCTCCCTAGCATTAGTTGCTTTGGTGGGATTTGGGAGAGAAGGACTTGGGCACTCCGTGTGCCCTTGCCATTGCATTTGGTGCATCGGTTTGAGTTCTCCACGGTGATACATGGAAGTGAAGTTTGAGAAGCTCATTACTCTTGGGTGCTTGGTGCCCTTGAGCTTGTACCTCTTGGGTGCTTGGGCGCCCTAGACGGTTGGTGGTGTTCGGAGCTCAATCATTGTGGTGTAAAGCTCCGGGCAAGCGTCGGGGTCTCCAATTAGGTTGTGGAGATCGCCCCGAGCATTTTGACGGGTTCCGGTGACCGCCCCCAAGGGTTGCCAAAGTGTACGGGTTCGGTGACTGCCCCCAAGGGTTGCCATTTGTACGGGTTCGGTGACCGCCCTCAAGGGTCCCTTAGTGGAATCACGGCATCTTGCATTGTGCGAGGGCGTGAGGAGATTACGGTGGCCCTAGTGGCTTCTCGGGGAGCATTGTGCCTCCACACCGCTCCAAACGGAGATTAGCATCCGCAAGGGTGTGAACTTCGGGATACATCGTCGTCTCCGCGTGCCTCGGTTATCTCTTACCCGAGCCCTTTACTTATGCACTTTACTTTGTGATAGCCATATTGTTCTTTGGCATATATCTTGCTATCACATAGTTGCTTATCTTGCTTAGCATAAGTTGTTGGTGCACATAGGTGAGCCTAGTTGTTTTAGGTTTTGTGCTTGACAAATTAACCGTTAGGTTTATTCCGCATTTGTTCAAACCTAAACCGTAATTATCTTAAAGCGCCTATTCACCCCCCCCCTCTAGGCGACATCCTCGATCTTTTAGGTGGTTCCGGAGTCCGGCGGGCGGCCCCTTCGTAAGAAGGGCGAGACAGTGACGCCGGTGACCTCCGTCCAACCGGAGGCGCCGGATAATTTGCTGGAGGCGCTTAACGGCGCTTTCATCGACGAGGAGCACCGCACTATCATGAGTGCAGTGATTCGGAAGGTTCAGTCCACCAAGAGCGGGCTGACCGAAGCCTGCACCAGCCTTCTAACAGGCTTCGAGGTATGTGATTAAGATATGTAAAAATAGTACCGCATAGACAGTAGCCCCTGATGCTCAGTTTGGTGTTCGGAAAGAAAAGCCGAACTGAGGATCTAAAAAGATATACGCAGGAGTCTAACACAAATATGTCAATATGGGAATGCAGGCTGCGCTGCTGACCTCTGCCGCACTGACTGCGGAGGTCCATGCCTTGAAGCAGAGCCTCGAGCGGTCCGAGAGCGAGCTCGGTCGTGCCAAGAAGCAGCTCAAGGACAAGGAAGGTAAGTAATACCTTATTAAAGTGATACCTTATAGAAAAGGATTTGGTTGCAAAAAATGACAGGAATAACGTGGGTATTGCAGGGGCTACAAATGAGGTGGCGACCCTAAAGGAGGCGGTGTCCGCGGCCGAACGCAATGCGGCCGCGGAACGCACCGAGTGAGAAAAGCAGGAGGCGCGGGTGGCGAAGGTGCGGCAAGAGCTCCAGGCTCTCGTGGAAAAACACGAGAGTTTGGAGCGTGACTCGAAGACTCGAGAGTCCGAGCTTGCGTCGGCTCTTGAGAGTGCCAAAACCGCTAAGGCCGAAGCCCAAAAGGCCCTCCAGGAGATCGAGGCAGTAAAGAAGATAGCGGCGGGTAAGGCATTCTTCATGCAAAGCAAGCATGTAAAAGTGAATTACTTGTTACTTACCCGAATTCGGAGCTCTCCAGGAGCGTTCGCAGATCTGCCCCGTAGCGTGTCCGATGCTGCCGCGTTCTACAGAGCCGAGGAGGGGAGCTCGACAGAAAAGGTGTTCTGGTCTCAGTATGCTAAGGCCGGACATTCGGTGCCCCTGAGCGACCAGCTGAAGCAGCTGGTCGAGCTCCACAAGGTGGCCGAACAGGCCATGAAGGGCCTCATAGTTTGGCTGTGGCCCAAAGAAGCCATGCCTGGGAGCTACTTCAGTCTGGTGCGGCGGCTGGTGGACGCATGTCCATGGGTTGAAGTCATCAAGCACTCCGCCTACATTGAAGGTGCCCGTCGGGCCCTTGCCCGTGCTAAGGTGCACTGGGGCAGGATGGACGCTGAGAAGCTTGTGACGGACGCGCCACCGCCGGGCAAGGAGTATCGCACGCCCGAGATGTATTATAAGGGTGTCCTGAAAGGTGCCCGCCTTATTGCGGGTGAATGCTCCAAAGATGTAATTTTTGAGTAGACTCGCATTTTGTTATCCTGTGCGCTGAAAACTTTGTTCATATGCGCTAAGCAACGCTTGTTGATTTAAAATATTACCTTCTGTGCGGCCGTTTATTAAATATGAGAGATGGCAAGTCGTTGGCTTTGGCCCCCATGCCACGAGTGTTGGGGTGTTCGGGATAAACTTGAGCGCTCTTGTTCCCATTTTTGGGTCCTTCTAGGGAGGCGCTCAACACAACGAACTAGGCAACCAGACTTATAATGCTTGAACACTCCCACTTAGCCATAGAATTCTATAATTTTAAATTTCGGCGAAGCCCCTAGTGTTCGGAAGGCCGAATTCGGGGCGCTACCCACGCCTTGGGCCGGACAAAGCCGGCTCCTCGCTCTAAGCGGCATAAGTCTTTAGGGACTCGAAAAGACCTCTCGAACAGCGACCAGCTCTCGCCTTATCATGACGGTCAGTTTTAGCTTTCTCCACTGAGGTGCTCGACCCAGCTCAACTGGGGCACAATCGCAGTGGTTCTCCTAGAGCTACCTTAGCCGATATAACGGAACGTAAGGTACCAAAACATGGGAACCGGGCAAACCCAACTATTGACCCAAGACATGATTCGGAGCCGATGCATATAATGCTATAAGTTCGGGGTCCCGCACTTGTGAAAGTGTTCGGACTTATCACACCATGCTTTGGGGAACTTAAGCCCCTGGTGTATTTGGCCGTACCAAAGCATACGGGTGCAACATGTCATAAGTGAACATATATAGAAAGGAATGCAATGATAGGAAAAAAAGCGATGCATTGTCTATTCAAAAAATACTGCAATGAAGGCAGAATGATACAAATAGTGCGATAAGCAAGGGGTGGGACTATTCAACATGTCCCCCTCCAGGGGTAGGCTGCGGAATAGTATGTAAAACAGGTATAATGCTCGTAATGGAGACCACCTGGATATTCGTCGTAACTTTTCTGCTTCCCTGGCTGTTGCATCGTAAGTTCGGCAGATCTACTGCCGGACAGGGCTTCTGGAAAACGGAGTCCTGAGAATAAGAAAAAAAAGAATGACAAATTTGGGAGCCCCTAGTGTGGTTGATCCGCACTCTGGGCATGCCGTGGTCGTGCCCCTCCCCCTATTCCCATGGTATCTCCAGAGCGTATTGATGTACGCGTGGTACTGGTCTCGCAATTTTGCAAGGGCTGGGATTGGGGCCGCATTGCTACACATGCTTGGAACGTGCCAGGTGGTCTTGTTGTAGGTTACTCCGGGCGCGCTTGACGGTGTCCGGTCGCTTAACAGCCGGACTCGAGAATTGCCTTAAGAGGCTACTCTATACTTCCACCGCGAGAGCCACTGGATGCTCCTCCGTTCGGAGAGAGCGTTCGGTGTTTCCGTTGACCGTGATGACTCCTCGAGGGCCTGGCATCTTGAGCTTGAGGTATGCGTAGTGCGGCACTGCATTGAACTTTGCAAATGCGGTTCGTCCAAGCAGTGCATGATAGCCGCTGCGGAACGGGACTATGTCGAAGATTAACTCCTCGCTTCGGAAGTTATCCGGGGATCCGAAGACCACTTCAAGTGTAACTGAGCCTGTACAATTGGCCTCTACACCTGGTATGACGCCTTTGAAGGTCGTCTTTGTGGGTTTAATCCTTGAGGGGTCTATGCCCATCTTGCGCACTGTATCCTGATAAAGCAGGTTCAGGCTGCTGCTGCCGTCCATCAGGACTCTAGTGAGGTGAAATCCGTCGACGATTGGGTCTAAAACCGATGCGGCGAATCCGCCATGGCGGATGCTGGTGGGGTGGTCCCTTCGATCAAAAGTGATTGGGCAGGAGGACCACGGATTGAACTTTGGGGCGACTGGCTCCATCGCATATATGTCCCTGAGCGCACGCTTTCGCTCCCTTTGGGGTATGTGGGTTGCGTATATCATGTTCACCGTCCGCACTTGTGGGGGGAAACCCTTCTGTCCTCTATTGTTCGGCGGCCGTGTCTCCTCCTCGCCATCGCTATGCAGCCCCTTGTCGTTGCCTTTGGCGATTAACTTGCCTGCCTGCTTGAACACCGAACAATCTCTGTTGGTGTGATTAGCTGGCTTTTCGGGGGTGCCGTGTATCTGGCATGAGCGATCGAGTATCCGGTCCAAATTGGACGGGCCTGGAGTAGTTCTTTTGAATGGCTTTTTTCGCTGACCGGGTTTAGAGCCTCTGAATTCGGCGTTGACTGCCGTATCTTCAGTATTATCGCCGCTAATGCGGCGCTTGTGCTTATTGTGACGCGACCTGCCATTGTTGTCTTTGGTATCCGAACTACCAGAGTTTTTGGTTAGGTTGTTGCTGTGGGCTAGCTAGCTGTCTTCTCCCGCACAGAAGCGGGTTATGAGTGATGTGAGGGCTGCCATTGATTTCGGCTTTTCCTGTCCTAGGTGCCGGGCAAGCCATTCGTCGCGGATGTTATGTTTCAAGGCTGCAAGGGCCTCTGCATCCGGACAGTCGACGATTTGATTTTTCTTGGTTAAGAACCGTGTCCAGAATTGTCTGGCCGATTCGTCTGGCTGCTGAATTATGTGGCTTAGGTCATCGGCGTCTGGTGGTCGCACATATGTGCCCTGGAAGTTATCAAGGAATGCAGCTTCCAGGTCCTCCCAACACCCAATTGATTCTGTTGGCAAGCTGTTGAGCCAATGCCGAGCTGGTCCTTTAAGCTTGAGTGGGAGGTATTTGATGGCGTGAAGATCATCACCGCGGGCCATGTGGATATGAAGGAGATAGTCTTCGATCCAAACCGCAGGATCTGTTGTGCCGTCGTAGGATTCAATGTTTACGGGTTTGAAACCTTCGGGGATTTGATGATCCATTACTTCATCTGTGAAGCATAGTGGGTGTGCGGCGCCTCTGTATTGGGCTATATCACGACGCAGCTCAAACGAGCTTTGTCTACTGTATTCGGCCCGGCCGGAATTGCTATATCCGGCGTGACGGTTGTCCTCGCGTATCGTGGGGCGCCCACGCGATCCGTAGATCGATCTTGTTTGTCTTGCCTTATCCTCCAATATGTCTTGCAAGTCTGGTGCATTCCCCCGTGGCTTTGTACTTTTTGAGCGATGCCGGGGTGCGGCTTTAGTGGAGGGCCTAGAGGCCTCTCTGTCGCGGCCACGAGGTGGCCGGTCGGCCGTATTGTGCGCTGGTAATGTAGGTTTATGTGCTTCCTCCTCTAATCAGGGTAGCAGCTTGCGTTTGGGGTAGCTTTTGGAGGGGTGTTCGAGTTCATACTCTTCGGCCGCAAGGACTTCAGTCCATTTGTCGGCTAGCAAGTCTTGGTCAGCTCTAAGCTGTTGCTACTTTTTCTAGAGGCTGCTTGCTGTCGCCATAAGCCTGCGTTTGAAACGCTCTTGTTCGACGGGATCCTCAGGCATGACAAATTCGTCGTCGTCGAGGCTTGCCTTGTCTCCGGAGGGAGGCATATAATTATCGTCCTCTACCTCTCTGTCTGCCGCTCTCTCATGAGGGTTGGCTTCTCCATCCTCCTATGCTGAATCTTGCTGGAGGGGGTTATCTTCGGCATTGTCCGGGGTTTTATTGTCTCCGCTGCTGGAATCTCCATTTTTGCTGTGGCGGGATTTAGAGCGGCGCCGCTGACGCCGGCGCTTAGGCTGTTTCTTGGAGGGGTCGTCCTCCGCTGTTCCATCGCCATTCCCATCCCTTGGGATGTCCATCATGTATATGTCGTATGACGAGGTGGCCTTCCAATGCCCTGTAGGTGCTGGGTCTTGGTCGTCTCCTGCATCGTCGTCCATACCGTCGATGTCTTCGGAGTCGAAGTCTAGCATGCCGGTTAAGTCATCGACAGTGGCTACGAAGTGGGTGGTGGGTGGGCTTTGAATTTCTTCGTCGTCCGCGTCCCAACCGTCCTGACCATAATCCGGCCAGGGCTCTCCTGATAAAGAGAGACACTTTAGCGAATTCAGGATGTCGCCAAAAGGCGAGCGCTGAAAGATGTCCGTAGCGGTGAACTCCATGATCGGCGCCCAATCGGATTCGATTGGCAGGGGCGCAGAAGGTTCGGGGTCCGGAGAGGAGTCTGGCACCTTGGAGTCACGAGCTTCACGCAGGACAGGGTCGGTATTCGGCTCTATCTCCGTAGAGGTAGCAGCCCCCGAGGCGGTGTCCAGCCACCCATCCTCGATCGGCGTCGTCGGCTCCGAGCTAAGGGTTGGAGCGGACTCTTGTGCGGCCTCCAGGGCACTGTTCGGCGGCAGAGCTAGATCATGCCCATCGCGACAGTGCGGCGTGCTTGGCTTTGGCTCAAATCCGTCGAAGATCAACTCTCCTCGGATGTCAGCCGTGTAGTTCAAACTCCCAAATCTGACCTGATGGCCAGGGGCGTAGCTTTTGATCTGCTCCAGATGGCCAAGTGAATTGGCCGGCAGTGCGAAGCCGCCGAATACGAAGATCTGTCCGGGGAGAAAAGTCTCGCCCTGGACCGCGTTGTTGTTGACGATCGAAGGTTCCATCGGGCCTATAGGTGACGACACAGAGGAACTCTCAATGAAAGCACCAATGTCGGTGTCAAAACCGGTGGATCTCGGGTAGGGGGTCCCGAACTGTGCGTCTAGGTGGATGGTAACAGGAGACAAGGGACACCATGTTTTTACCCAGGTTCGGGCCCTCTCGGTGGAGGTAAAACCCTACTCCTGCTTGATTAATATTGATGATATGGGTAGTGCAAGAGTAGATCTACCACGAGATCAAGGAGGCTAAACCCTAGAAGCTAGCCTATGGTATGATTGTTGTTCGTCCTACGGACTAAAACCCTCCGGTTTATATAGACACCGGAGAGGGCTAGGGTTACACAGAGTCAGTTACAATGGTAGGAGATCTACATATCTGTATTGCCAAGCTTGCCTTCCGCGCCAAGGGAAGTCCCATCCGGACACGGAACGAAGTCTTCAATCCTGTATCTTCATAGTCTTGGAGTCCGGCCGATGGTGATAGTTCGGCTATCCGGACACCCCCTAGTCCAGGACTCCCTCAAGGTGCGTGGGACTTCTGAGGAGCCTCCTACTGGATTGATACCTTGGTTCTCAAAAACTGAGGGAAATACTTACACTACTATTTCTGCATCACCCTTTCCAATTCAAGGAAAACCAATGCAAGCTCAAGACGTAGCATTCTTCAGGGTGAAAACCAGTGATCTGGGCTTCGGTGGTCGGATCTAGCAGCGGCAGCGTTTGAGCAATGTTCACTTCCTGAAGGTGCTCCTGTTTAAGAATGCTTCTCATGGTACTTGTGTTGGGCTATGCTATGTGCATCAGCTGCAATATAAAATTTTCCTATGCGCAGAACAACCAGGAACATGCTACGAGAGATGGATCACTGACCATTACCACTAGACACACAGTGCTATGCAACAGAAGTAGAGTTGGGGCACCACATCTCCGGAGTCATCTGCTCCTCGTCGATCTTCCACGTAGCCGATTAGATCCCACGAACAGGTTCGCTGGAGCGCGCACAAGTACACCGCCTCTAACGGTATCCGTGTGTGCAGGAGGAACACCGTGCGGCAGACTGCTAGGTCCGATCATACAGTCGACGACGAGTGGAGGTGGCTACTTGCAACACATGCAAAGCCCTAATAACGGTGCCAAAGCGATCAACTGAATGAGTGTGCCGCACCTCCACTATATATATAGGCATCCGTCACGGGCTCAACTCTTGGGTCTCGCACGGATCCTAAAGCTCAAAGTCTGTTTGGCCTGGATTCGAGTTCGAGTAGGAGCACATCTAACCCGTGGAGTCGGATCCGGCCTCACATGTTCGTTTCCCTTAAGTGTGTGACACCTTAGGTTCAAATTGGCTTGGTCGCAAGAGATCGCCTCCGGCCTGCTCAGTTGGTAGTGGCCTCTAGCAAGGCGTGCCGACCAGCAAGTAGATAATGAGGCCCATGGGCGAACCTATACAACATGACACACTTGAGTTCCCTTTACCACACGATATATGTTGTCGGGTTCAAGGCGAGTATGTCATCCTTGTGCTAGCCCGACCTCTTTCTCGTTCCAGTGATGCCGACCACAAACCGGATTATCTCATAATCCATGTCGCATGGCCATGCTTATCATGGTCATATCACACGAGGGGCCCAGAGTATAACTCTCCTGATCGGAGGGGCAAATCCCATCTTGCTCGACCATATCTCGGAACATGGGTCTGAACAAGCCCGAAACTTACCTTTATGACTACCCAGTTATGGAGTAGCGTTTGGTCGGCCCAAAGTAGGTCTGTCACCACCCCGAGTACATGCGCCAGCTCAGGCCTTAGGACATAAAACATATGTTGTACTAGAGACTCACAGATGACCTATCGCTGCGTCTCATAGTCAGGTCTGTCTGACTCGGACCTTATCTGGACTTGGATCGTACTATGTCGAATCTGACCAGATCTTTCTGAATCCATATTATCCGACTAAGCGACTTGGTTACCTTGACGTTCTTGCAAAATCGTTCTGAGTTTAGAGAACGAAGCATCAACAAATGAACAAGGATCATATGGTGATATGATCGACAAAGGATTGTCCACTGGTCAGCACTCTCGTCATCAGTGATGTCCACATCAATGGATGAGAACTAGATCAGGGTCTTGAATAACTTAATATCAATTATGAGACATATTGATTTGAGTGGGAGCACAATTATGCATTAGTTAAGTTTAATCACTGATGTCTACTACATACGTGTTCTTGTAGACTCGTATTGGGCCTCCAAGCGCAGAGTTTTGTAGGACAATAGATAATTTCCGTCAAGTGGATGACCTAAGGTTTATCAATCCGTGGGAGGCGTAGGATGAAGATGGTCTCTCTCAAACAACCCTGCAACCAAATAATAAAAAGTCTCTTATGTCCCCAACACACCAAATACAATGGTAAATTGTATAGGTGCACTAGTTCGGCAAAGAAATGGTGATACAAGTGTAGTAATGATAGTAGATATTGATTTTTGTAATAGTAACAATAAAAACAGCAAGGTAGCAAGTAACAAATGTGAGCACAAACAATATTGCAATGCTTGAAAATGAGGCCTAGGGTCCGTACTTTCGCTAGTGCAATCTCTCAACAATGCTAATATAATTGGATCATATAACTATCCCTCAATGTGCAACGAAGAATCACTCCAAAGTTCTTATCTAGCGGAGAACATAAGAAGAAATTGTTTGTAGGGTATGAAACCACCTCAAAGCTATTCTTTCCGCTAAATCTATCCTAGAGTTCGTACTAAAATAACACCAAGCTATTCTTTCTGTCGATCTAACCAAGAGTTCATACTAAAATAACACCATATGATACACATCAACCAACTCTAATGTCTCCTAGATACTCCAATGTCACAACAAGTATTCGTGAGTTGATTATATGATATGCATCAAACAATTTCAGATTCCTAATACTCAATCCAACACAAAGAACCTCAAAGATTGCCCCAAGATTTCTAACAAAGAAACAAAGAGAAGAGCGTGCATCAACCCCTATGCATAAATTACCCCAATGTCACCTCGGGAATCCGTGAGTTGAGTGCCAAAACACATATCAAGTGAATCAACATGATACCCCATTATCACCACAGGTATTCATAGCAAGACATACATAAAGTGTTCTCAAATCCATAAAAGTACTCAATCCAATAAGAATGAAATCTCAAAGGGAAAACTCAATTCACAACAAGATAGAGAGGGTAAAACACCATATGATACGACTATATTAACAAAGCCTGCGATACATCAAGATTGTGATATCTCAAGAACACGAGAGAGAGCGAGAGAGAGAGAGCGGGAGAGAGAGAAAGAGATAGAGATTAAACACATAGCTACTGGTATAAACCCTCAGCCCCGAGGGTGGACTACTCCCTCCTCATCATGGTGGACACCGAGATGATGACGATGGCCACTAGGGATGATTTCCCCCTCTGGCAGGGTGCCGGAACGGGGTCTAGATTGGTTTTTCGTGGCTACAGAGGCTTGCGACGGCGGAACTTCTGATCTAGGATTACTTTAGGGGTTTCTGTATTTATAGGACTTTTTGGCGTTGGTTTCACGCGAAGATGGGCTCGAGGTGAGCACAACCCACCACGCCTCTGGTTGGGCTCCAGGCGCGCCTTGGTGGGTTATGCCCTCCTCGTGGCTCTTCTGGCCCTCCCATGAAGCTTCGAGGGTCACTTCTGTTCCAAAATAATTGCCAAAAAGTTTCAGCTCATTTGGAGAACTTTCATTTCTACACAAAAAACAACACCACGGTAGTTCTGCTGAAAACAACGTTAGTCCGGGTTAGTTCCATGCAAATCATACCAAAACCATATAAAATTGTTGTAAACATGGCATGAATAATTCATAAATTATAGATACGTTGGAGACATATCGGCATCCCCAAGCTTAATTCCTACTCGTCCTCGAGTAGGTAAATGATAAAAGAATTGTATTAATCGGAAACTTAGTACATGTGTGAATACACAAACAAACAGAGTGTCACTAGTATGCCTCTACTTGACTAGCTCGTTGATCAAAGATAGTTATGTTTCCTAGCCATAGACATGAGTTGTCATTTGATTAACGGGATCACATCATTACGAGAATGATGTGATTGACTTGACCCATTCCGTTAGCTTAGCACTTGATCGTTTAGTATGTTGCTATTGCTTTCTTCATGACTTATACTTGTTCCTATGACTATGAGATTATGCAACTCCCATTTACCGGAGGAACACTTTGCGTGCCACCAAACGTCACAACGTAACTGGGTGATTATAAAGGGGCTCTATAGGTGTCTCCGAAGGTACTTGTTGGGTTGGTGTATTTAGAGATTAGGATTTGTTACTCCGATTGTCGGAGAGGTATCTCTGGGCCCACTCAGTAATGCACATCACTATAAGCCTTGCAAACATTGTAACTAAAGAGTTAGTTGTGGGATGATGTATTACAGAACGAGTAAAGAGACTTGCCGGTAACGAGATTGAACTAGGTATTGAGATACCAACGATCGAATCTCGAGCAAGTAACATACCGATGACAAAGGGAACAACGTATGTTGTTATGCGGTTTGATCGATAAAGATCTTCGTAGAATATGTAGGAGCCAATATGAGCATCCAGGTTCCGCTATTGGTTATTGATCGGAGACGTGTCTCGGTCATGTCTACATAGTTCTCGAACCCGTAGGGTCCGCACGCTTAACGTTCGATGACGATCGGTATTATGAATTTATGTGTTTTGATGTACCGAAGGTAGTTTAGAGTCCCGGATATGATCACGGACATGACGAGGAGTCGCCAAATGCTCGAGACATAATGATCAATATATTGGACAACTATATTTGGACATCGGAATGGTTCCGGGTGAGATCGGGCATATACCGATGCACCGGGAGGTTACTGGAACCCCTTGGGTGGTATATGGACCTTATTGGGCCTTAGTGGGAGAGAGAAGGGAGCAAAGGAGGGGGCGCCCCCCCCCCCCAAGCCCAATCCGAATTGGGAGGGGGGCCGCCCCCCCCCCCTTTCCTTCCTCCTTCCTCCCCCTTCCTTCTCTCCTAATCCAACTAGGGGAGGGGGAATCCTACTCCCGGTGGGAGTAGGACTCCCCTTGGGGTGCGCCTAGGAGGCCGACCTCCTCCCCCTCCTGCACTGCTTTATATACGGGGGAGGGGGCACCCCATAGACACACAAGTTGATCATTGATCTCTTAGCCGTGTGCGGTGCCCCCTATTGGGGAACGTAGCAGAAAATAAAAAATTTCTACGCATCACCAAGATCAATCTATGGAGTCATCTAGCAACGAGAGAGAGGAGTGCATATATATACCCTTGTAGATCGCGAGCGGAAGCGTTCAAGAGAACAGGGTTGATGGAGTCGTACTCGTCGTGATCCAAATCACCGATGATCCTAGCGCCGAACGGACGGCACCTCCGGGTTCAACACATGTACGGTTGGGGAAGACGTCTCCTCCTTCTTTATCCAGCAAGGGGAGGGAGAGGTTGATGGAGATCCAGCAGCACGACGGCGTGGTGGTGGAAGTAGCGGCGATCTCGGCAGGGCTTTGCCAAGCTCAGCGAGAGGGAGAGGTGTTACGGAGCGAGAGGGAGGCGCCAGGAGCTGGGGTGCGCAGCCCTCCCTCCCCCCTCTTTATATAGGGGCCCTGGGGGGGTGCCGGCCCCTAGAGATCCCATCTCAAGGGGGGCGGACAAGGGGGGAACTTGCCCCCCAAGCCAAGTGGGGCGCCCGCCCACCCCTAGGGTTTCCAACCCTAGGCGTAGGGGGAGGCCCAACGAGGGCACACCAGCCCACCAGGGGCCAGTTCCATTCCCACTTCAGCCCATAGGGCCCTCCGGGATAGGTGTCTCCACCCGATGGACCCCCGGGACCCTTCCGGTGGTCCCGGCACAATACCGGTGACCCCCGAAACTTTCCCGGTGGCCGAAACTGGACTTCCTATATAAAAATCTTCACCTCCGGACCATTCCGGAACTCCTCATGACGTCCGGGATCTCATCCGGGACTCCAAAAAACTTTCTGGTTACCGCATACTAATATCTCTACAACCCTAGCGTCACCGAACCTTAAGTGTGTAGACCCTACGGGTTCGGGAGACATGCAGACATGACCGATACGACTCTCCGATCAATAACCAACAGCGGGATCTGGATACCCATGTTGGCTCCCACATGCTCCTCGATGATCTCATCGGACGAACCACGATGTCGAGGATTCAAGTAATCCCGTATACAATTCCCTTTGTCAATCGGTACGTTACTTGCCCGAGATTCAATCGTCGGTATCCCAATACCTTGTTCAATCTCGTTACCGGCAAGTCACTTTACTCGTACCGTAATGCATGATCCCGTGACCAACCACTTGGTCACATTGAGCTCATTATGATGATGCATTACCGAGTGGGCCTAGAGATACCTCTCCGTCATACGGAGTGACAAATCCCAGTCTCGATTCGTGTCAACTCAACAGACACTTTCGGAGATACCTGTAGTATACCTTTATAGCCACCCAGTTACGTTGTGACGTTTGGTACACCCAAAGCACTCTTACGGTATCCGGGAGTTACACGATCTCATGGTCTAAGGAAATGATACTTGACATTAGAAAAGCTCTAGCAAACGAACTACACGATCTTGTGCTATGCTTAGGATTGGGTCTTGTCCATCACATCATTCTCCCAATGATGTGATCCCGTTATCATTGACATCCAATGTCCATGGTCAGGAAACCGTAACCATCCATTGATAAACGAGCTAGTCAACTAGAGGCTTACTAGGGACATGTTGTGGTCTATGTATTCACACATGTATTACGATTTCCGGATAACATAATTATAGCATGAACAATAGACAATTATCATGAACAAGGAAATATAATAATAACCATTTTATTATTGCCTCTAGGGCATATTTTCAACAGTCTCCCACTTGCACTAGAGTCAATAACCTAGTTACATTGTGATGAATCGAACACCCATAGAGTTCTGGTGTTGATCATGTTTTGCTTGCGGAAGAGGTTTAGTCAACGGATCTGCGACATTCAGATCTGTGTGCACTTTACAAATATCTATGTCTCCATCTTGAACATTTTCACGAATGGAGTTGAAGCGACGCTTGATGTGCCTGGTCTTCTTGTGAAACCTGGGCTCCTTGGCAAGGGCAATGGCTCCAGTGTTGTCACAGAAGAGAGTCATCGGCCCCGACGCATTGGGAATAACTCCCAGGTCGGTAATGAAATTCTTCATCCAGATTGCTTCATGTGCTGCCTCTGAGGCTGCCATGTACTCTGCTTCACATGTAGATCCCGCCACGACGCTTTGCTTGCAACTGCACCATCTTACTGCCCCACCATTCAAAATATACACGTATCCGGTTTGTGACTTAGAGTCATCCAGATCTGTGTCAAAGCTAGCGTCGACGTAACCCTTTACGACGAGCTCTTCGTCACCTCCATATACGAGAAACATATCCTTAGTCCTTTTCAGGTACTTCAGGATATTGTTGACCGCTGTCCAGTGTTCCATGCCGGGATTACTTTGGTACCTTCCTACCAAACTTACGGCAAGGTTTACATCAGGTCTGGTACACAGCATGGCATACATGATAGACCCTATGGCCGAGGCATAGGGGACGACACTCATCTTTTCTCTATCTTCTGCCGTGGTCGGACATTGAGCCGAGCTCAATTTCACACCTTGCAACACAGGCAAGAACCCCTTCTTGGACTGATCCATATTGAACTTCTTCAATATCTTATCAAGGTATGTGCTTTGTGAAAGACCTATGAGGCGTCTTGATCTATCTCTATAGATCTTGATGCCTAATATGTAAGCAGCTTCTCCAAGGTCCTTCATTGAAAAACACTTATTCAAGTAGGCCTTAATGCTATCCAAAAGTTCTATATCATTTCCCATCAAAAGGATGTCATCCACATATAATATGAGAAATGCTACAGAGCTCCCACTCACTTTCTTGTAAACGCAGGCTTCTCCATAAGTCTGCATAAACCCAAACGCTTTGATCATTTCATTAAAGCGAATGTTCCAACTCCGAGATGCTTGCACCAGCCCATAGATGGAGCGCTGGAGCTTGCATACCTTGTTAGCATTCTTAGGGTCGACAAAACCTTCCGGCTGCATCATATACAATTCTTCCTTAAGAAAGCCGTTAAGGAATGCCATTTTGACGTCCATTTGCCATATCTCATAATCATAGTATGCGGCAATTGCTAACATGATTCAGACGGACTTCAGCTTCGCTACGGGTGAGAAGGTCTCATCGTAGTCAACCCCTTGAACTTGTCGATAACCCTTAGCGACAAGTCGAGCCTTATAGATGGTAACATTACCACCCGCGTCCGTCTTCTTCTTAAAGATCCATTTATTCTCTACCGCTCGCCGATCATCAGGCAAGTCTGTCAAAGTCCATACTTTGTTTTCATACATGGATCCTATCTCAGATTGCATGGATTCAAGCCATTTGTTGGAATCTGGGCCCGCCATCGCTTCTTCATAGTTCGAAGGTTCACCGTTGTCTAACAACATGATTTCCAGGACAGGGTTGCCATACCATTCTGGTGTGGAACGTGTCCTTGTAGACCTTCGAAGTTTAGTAGTAACTTGATCCGAAGTACCTTGATCATCATCCTTAACTTCCTCTCTAGTCGGTGCAGGCACCACAGGAACATCTTCCTGAGCTGCGCTATTTTCCGGTTCAAGAGGCAGTACTTCATCGAGTTCTAATTTCCTCCCACTTACTTCTCTCGAGAGAAACTCTTTCTCCAGAAAGGACCCGTTCTTGGCAACAAAGATCTTGCCTTCGGATCTGAGGTAGAAGGTATACCCAATAGTTTCCTTGGGGTATCCTATGAAGACGCATTTTTCCGACTTGGGTTCGAGCTTTTCAGGTTGAAGTTTCTTGACATAAGCATCGCATCCCCAAACTTTTAGAAACGACAACTTAGGTTTCTTCCCAAACCATAATTCATACGGTGCCGTCTCAACGGATTTAGACGGTGCCCTATTTAAAGTGAATGTAGCTGTCTCTAGAGCGTATCCCCAAAATGATAGCGGTAAATTGGTGAGTGACATCATAGATGGCACCATATCCAATAGAGTGCGATTACGACATTCAGACACACCGTTACGCTGAGGTGTTCCAGGTGGCATGAGTTGTGAAACGATTCCACATTTCCTTAAGTGCGTACCAAATTCGTGACTTAAATGTTCTCCCCCACGATCTGATCGTAAGAACTTTATCTTTCGGTCACGTTGATTCTCTACCTCATTCTGAAATTCCTTGAACTTTTCAAAGGTCTCAGACTTGTGTTTCATCAAGTAGACATACCCATATCTACTCAAGTCGTCAGTGAGAGTGAGAACATAATGATAGCCTTCGCGAGCCTCAACGCTCATTAGACCGCACACATCAGTATGTATGATTTCCAATAAGTTGGTTGCTTGCTCCATTGTTCCGGAGAACGGAGTCTTGGTCATTTTTCCCATGAGGCATGGTTCGCATGTGTCAAATGATTCGTAATCAAGAGACTCTAAAAGTCCATCAGCATGGAGCTTCTTCATGCGTTTGACACCAATGTGACCAAGGCGGCAGTGCCACAAGTATGTGGGACTATCGTTATCAACCTTACATCTTTTGGTATTCACACTATGAATATGTGTAACATCACGTTCGAGATTCATTAAGAATAAACCATTGACCAGCGGGGCATGACCATAAAACATATCTCTCATATAAATAGAACAACCATTATTCTCGGATTTAAATGAGTAGCCATCTCGTATTAAACGAGATCCAGATACAATGTTCATGCTCAAAGTTGGCACTAAATAACAATTATTGAGGTTTAAAACTAATCCCGTAGGTAAATGTAGAGGTAGCGTGCCGACGCCGATCACATCGACCTTGGAACCATTCCCGACGCACATCGTCACCTCGTCCTTCGCCAGTCTCTGCTTATTCCACAGCTCCTATTTTGAGTTACAAATATGAGCAACCGCACCGGTATCAAATACCCAGGAGATACTACGAGTACTGGTAAGGTACACATCAATTACATGTATATCACATATACCTTTGGTGTTGCCGGCCTTCTTGTCCTCTAAGTACTTGGGGCAGTTCCGCTTCCAGTGTCCGCTTCCCTTGCAATAAAAGCACCCAGTCTTAGGTTTGGGTCCATGCTTTGGCTTCTTCCCGGCAACTGGCTTAACGGGCGCGGCAACTCCCTTGCCATTCTTCTGGAAGTTCTTCTTACCCTTGCCTTTCTTGAAACTAGTGGTTTTATTGACCATCAACACTTGATGTTCCTTTTTGATCTCCACCTCCGCTGATTTCAGCATTGAATATACCTCGGGAAGGGTTTTCACCATCCCCTGCATATTGAAGTACATCACAAAGCTCTTGTAGCTAGGTGGGAGCGACTGGAGGATTCTGTCGACCACCGCGTCATCCGGGAGATTAACTCCCAATTGAGATAAGCGGTTATGCAACCCAGACATTTTGAGTATGTGCTCGTTGACAGAACCATTCTCCTCCATCTTACAACTATAGAACTTGTCGGAGACTTCATATCTCTCGACCTAGGCGTGAGCTTGGAAAACCATTTTCAGCTCTTGGAACATCTCATATGCTCTGTGCTGCTCAAAACGCTTTTGGAGCCCCGGTTCTAAGCT
Organism: Triticum aestivum; assembly: GCF_018294505.1. NCBI lineage: Eukaryota > Viridiplantae > Streptophyta > Magnoliopsida > Poales > Poaceae > Triticum > Triticum aestivum. The sequence goes on from NC_057801.1 coordinate 525,256,931, forward strand.
GTAAAGCATGCCGCACTGAACCAGGGAGTAATCATCACTACGCGACTGCCAGGCATTCATAACGTCTTGAGTTGCTGGGAAACGGGTGCTTCACCTAGCGGTGCATCTAGGACATATGCTTTCTTGGCAGCTATGAGGATGATCCTCAAGTTCCGAACCCAGTCCATATAGTTGCTGCCATCGTCTTTCAGCTTGGTTTTCTCTAGGAACGCGTTGAAGTTGAGGGCAACATTAGCATGGGCCATTTGATCTACAAGACATATTGCAAAGATTTTAGACTACGTTCGTGATAATTAAGTTCATCTAATCAAATTATATAATGAACTCCCACTCAGATAGACATCCTTCTAGTCATTTAAGTGATCCATGATCCGAGTCAACTAGGCCGTGTCCGATCATCACGTGAGACGGACTAGTCATCATCGGTGAACATCTTCATGTTGATCGTATCTTCTATACGACTCATGTTCGACCTTTCGGTCTTTTGTGTTCCGAGGCCATGTCTGTACATGCTAGGCTCGTTAAGTCAACCTAAGTGTTTTGCATGTGTAAATCTGGCTTACACCCGTTGTATGTGAACGTTAGAATCTATAACACCCGATCATCACGTCGTGCTTCGAGACAATGAACTTTCGCAACGGCGCACAGTTAGGGGGAACACTTTCTTGAAATTATTATGAGGGATCATCTTATTTACTACCGTCGTACTAAGAAAATAAGAATCAAGACATGATAAACATCACATGCAATCAAATAGTGACATGATATGGCCAATATCATTTTGCTCCTTTTGATCTCCATCTTCGGGGCGCCATGATCATCATCGTCACCGGCATGACACCATGATCTCCATCATTGTGTCTTCATGAAGTTGCCACGCCAACGATTACTTCTACTTCTATGGCTAACGTGTTTAGCAATAAAGTAAAGTAATTACATGGCGTTTTTCAATGACACGCAGGTCATACAAAAAATAAAGACAACTCCTATGGCTCCTGCCGGTTGTCATACTCATCGACATGCAAGTCGTGATTCCTATTACAAGAACATGATCAATCTCATACATCGCATATATTTCATTCATCACATCCTTTTGGCCATATCACATCACAAGGCATATGCTGCAAAAACAAGTTAGACGTCCTCTAATTGTTGTTGCATGTTTTTTACGTGGCTGCTATAGGTTTCTAGCAAGAACGTTTCTTACCTACGCCAAAACCACAACATGATATGCCAATTTCTATTTACCCTTCATAATGACCCTTTTCATCGAATCCGATCCGACTAAAGTGGGAGAGACAGACACCCGCTAGCCACCTTATGCAACTAGTGCATGTCAGTCGGTGGAACCTGTCTCACGTAAGCGTACGTGTAAGGTCGGTCCAGGCCGCTTCATCCCACGATGCCGCCGAAACAAGATAAGACTAGTAGTGGCAAGAAAATTAACAAAACCAATGCCCACAACAATTTTATGTTCTACTCGTGCATAGAAACTACGCATAGACCTAGCTCATGATGCCACTGTTGGGGAACGTAGCAGAAAATAAAATTTTTCTACGCATCACCAAGATCAATCTATGGAGTCATCTAGCAACGAGAGAGAGGAGTGCATCTACATACCCTTGTAGATCGCGAGCGGGAGCGTTCAAGAGAACGGGGTTGATGGAGTCGTACTCGTCGTGATCCAAATCACCGATGATCCTAGCGCCGAACGGATGGCACCTCCGTGTTCAACACACGTACAGTTGGGGAAGACGTCTCCTCCTTCTTGATCCAGCAAGGGGGAGGGAGAGGTTGATGGAGATCCAGCAGCACAACGGCATGGTGGTGGAAGTAGCGGCGATCTCGGCAGGGCTTCACCAAGCTCAGCGAGAGGGAGAGGTGTTACGGAGGGAGAGGGAGGCGCCAGGAGCTGGGGTGCGCAGCCATCCCTCCCCCCTCTTTATATAGGGGCCCCGGGGGGCACCGGCCCCTAGAGATCCCATCTCAAGGGGGGTGGGAGCGGCGGCCAAGGGGGGAACTTGCCCCCAAGCCAAATGGGGCGCCCCCCACCCCTAGGGTTTCCAACCCTAGGCGCAGGGGGAGGCCCAAGGGGGGCGCACCAGCCCACTAGGGGCTGGTCCCCTTCCCACTTCAGCCCATAGGGCCCTCCGGGATAGGTGTCCCCACCCGATGGACCCCCGGGACCCTTCCGGTGGTCCCGGCACAATACCGGTGACCCCCGAAACTTTCCCGGTGGCCGAAACTGGACTTCCTATATACAAATCTTCACCTCCGGACCATTCCGGAACTCCTCGTGATGTCCGGGATCTCATCCGGGACTCCGAACAACTTTCGGGTTACCGCATACTAATATCTCTACAACCCTAGCGTCACCGAACCATAAGTGTGTAGACCCTACGGGTTCGGGAGACATGCAGACATGACCGAGACGACTCTCCGGTCAATAACCCGCATCGGGATCTGGATACCCATGTTGGCTCCCACATGCTCCTCGATTATCTCATCGAATGAACCATGATGTCGAGGATTCAAGTAATCCCGTATACAATTCCCTTTGTCAGTCGGTACGTTACTTGCCCGAGATTCGATCGTCGGTATCCCAATACCTCGTTCAGTCTCGTTACCGGCAAGTCACTTTACTCGTACCGTAATGCATGATCCCGTGACCAACCACTTGGTCACATTGAGCTCATTATGATGATGCATTACCGAGTGGGCCCAGAGATACCTCTCCGTCATACGGAGTGACAAATCCCAGTCTCGATTCGTGTCAACTCAACAGACACTTTCGGAGATACTTGTAGTATACCTTTATAGCCACCCAGTTACGTTGTGACGTTTGGTACACCCAAAGCACTCTTACGGTATCCGGGAGTTACACGATCTCATGGTCTAAGTAAAGAATACTTGACATTAGAAAAGCTCTAGCAAACGAACTACACGATCTTGTGCTATGCTTAGGATTGGGTCTTATCGATCACATCATTCTCCCAATGATGTGATCCTGTTAACAATGACATCCAATGTCCATGGTCAGGAAACCGTAACCATCCATTGATAAATGAGCTAGTCAACTAGAGGCTTACTAGGGACATGTTGTGGTCTATGTATTCACACATGTATTACGATTTCCGGATAACACAATTATAGCATGAACAATAGACAATTATCATGAACAAGGAAATATAATAATAACCATTTTATTATTGCCTCTAGGGCATATTTCCAACACCCCCCTCCACCATAATCCACGTCGGTCATATCGTTGTAGTGGTTAGGCGAAGCCCTGCGCCAGTAGCTTCATCATCACCATCATCACGCCGTCGTGCTGATGAAGCTCTCCCTCGAAGCTCTACTAGATCGTGAGTTCGTGGGACGTCGCCGAGATGAACGTGTGCAGAACGCGGAGGTGTCATACATTCGGTACTAGGATTGGTCGATCATGAAGACGTACGACTACATCAACCGCGTTGTCATAACGCTTCCACTTTCGGTCTACGATGGTACGTGGACAACACCCTCCTCGTTTCTATGCATCACCATGATCTTGCGTGTGCGTAGATTTTTTTTAAAAATTACTACGTTCCCCAACATCTAATGCAAGTGGGAGACTGAAGGAAATATGCCCTAGAGGCAATAATAAAGTTGTTATTTATATTTCCTAATATCATGATAAATGTTTATTATTCATGCTAGAATGTTGTTAACCTGAAACTTAGTACATGTGTGAATACATAGACAAAACAAAGTGTCCATAATATGCCTCTACTTGACTAGCTCGTTAAACAAAGATGGTTAAGTTTCCTAAACATAGACATGTGTTGTCATTTGATGAACGGGATCACATCATTAGGAGAATGATGTGATGGACAAGACCCATCCATTACCTTAGCATAATGATCGTTAAGTTTTATTGCTATTGCTTTCTTCATGACTTATACATGTTCCTATGACTATGAGATTATGCAACTCTCAAATACCGGAGGAACACTTAGTGTGCTATCAAACGTCACAATGTAACTGGGCGATTATAAAGATGCTCTACAGGTGTCTCCGATGGTGTTTGTTGAGTTGGCATAGATAGAGATTAGGATTTGTCTCTCCGATTGTCGGAGAGGTGTCTCTGGGCCCTCTCGGTAATGCACATCACTATAAGCCTTGCAAGCAATGTGACTAATGAGTTAGTTGCGGGATGATGCACTACGGAACGAGTAAAGAGACTTGCCGGTAACGAGATTGAACTAGGTATGATAATACCGACGATCGAATTTCGGGCAAGTAACATACCGATGACAAAGGGAACAACGTATGTTGTTATGCGGTTTGACCGATAAAGATCTTCGTAGAATATGTAGGAACCAATATGAGCATCCAGGTTCCGTTGTTGGTTATTGACCGGAGAAGTGTCTCTGTCATGTCTACATAGTTCTCGAACCCGTAGGGTCCGCACGCTTAACGTTCGATGACGATTGGTATTATGAGTTTATGTGATTTAACGTACTGAAGGTTGTTCGGAGTCCCATATGAGATCATGGACATGACGAGGAGTCTCGAAATGGTCGAGACATAAATATTGATATATTGGACCATGTTGTTCGGACACCGGAAGTGTTCCGAAGAGTTTTGGATAAAACCAGAGTGCCGGAGGGTTATCGG
>NC_057801.1:525262085-525288312 GCF_018294505.1 Triticum aestivum
CCTCGGGGACCCCCCTGACTTGTTCCCGACTCCAACACCTCTTATATAACCCCAAACTTCTAGAAAGAAACCTAGATCGGGAGTTCCGCCGCCGCAAGCCTCTGTAACCACCAAAAACCAATCGGGACCCTGTTCCGGCACCCTGCCAGGGGGGGGGATCCATCACCGGTAGCCATATTCATCATCCCGGCGCTCTCCATGATGAGGAGGGAGTAGTTCACCCTCGGTGCTGACGCTATGTACCAGTAGCTATGTGTTTGATCTCTCTCTCTCCCGTGTTCTTGATGTGGTACGATCTTGATGTATCGCGAGCTTTGCTATTATAGTTGGATCTTATGATGTTTCTCCCCCTCTACTCTCTTGTAATGGATTGAGTTTTCCCTTTGATGTTATCTTATCGGATTGAGTCTTTAAGGAATTGAGAACACTTGATGTATGTCTTGCATGTGCTTATTTGTGGTGACAATGGGATATCATGTGATCTACTTGATGTATGTTTTGGTGATCAACTTGCGGGTTCCGTGACCTCATGAACTTATGCATAGGGGTTGGCACACGTTTTCGTCTTGACTCTCCGGTAGAAACTTTGGGGCACTCTTTGAAGTTCTTTGTGTTGGTTGAATATGTGGATCTGTGATTGTGTGATGCATATCGTATAACCATACCCACGGATACTTGAGGTGACATTGGAGTATCTAGGTGACGTTAGGGTTTTGGTTGATTGTGTCTTAAGGTGTTATTCTAGTACGAACTCTAGGATAGATTGAACGGAAAGAATAGCTTCGTGTTATTTTACTACTGACTCTTGAATAGATTGATCAGAAAGGATAACTTTGAGGTGGTTTCGTATCCTACCATAATCTCCTTGTTTGTTCTCTGCTATTAGTGATTTGGAGTGACTCTTTGTTGCATGTTGAGGGATAGTTATATGATCCAATTATGTTTTGTTATTGAGAGAACTTGCACTAGTGAAAGTATGAACCCTAGGCCTTGTTTCAATGCATTGCAATACCGTTTGTGCTCACTTTTATCATTAGTTACCTTGCTATTTTTATATTTTCAGATTACAAATACCCATATCTACCATCCATATTGCACTTGTATCACCATCTTTTCGCCGAACTAGTGCATCTATACAATTTACCATTGTATTGGGTGTGTTGGGGACACAAGAGACTTTTTGTTATTTGGTTGCAGGGTTGTTTGAGAGAGACCATCTTCATCCTATGCCTCCCACGGATTAATAAACCTTAGGTCATCCACTTGATGGAAATTTGCTACTGTCCTACAAACCTCTGCACTTGGAGGCCCAACAATGTCTACAAGAAAAAGGTTGCGTAGTAGACATCAAGCTCTTTTCTGGCGCCGTTGCCGGGGAGGTGAGTGCTTGAAGGTATATCTTTAGATCTTGCAGTCGAATCTTTTTGTTTTTCGTTTTATCACTAGTTTAGTCTATAAAAGAAAACTCCAAAAAATAGAATTGAGGGTACATCATATGCTTCATCTTTTTAATATCTTTCATGAAAATAAGGATTCCGATAATTGTGCCAAAATGTTAGAAGAAGAATGCATTAGAATGTTTGGCACTAAATATTTGAATGATGATCATGATTGCAAATTGTTACTATGAATTCTTTGAATATCCATAGTACTAATGATGATTGCACTAGTCATGATGAAAATGTCTCTTATAAGCATGTCATCTTTTGTGTAATAGATAGAGCTTGCAAGTTCACACCAAATAGGGAAGATAGATTTTACAAGAGGCATAAGTATTTTGAAACTAAATGGTCCCAAGAAAGGCTAGATGATTGTGCTGAAAGATTCAATATTTATCGCCATCCTTGTTAACTTTGCAATGAACATGGTCATTTAAAGCTCCAATGCTATTTGTTCCATGATCAAATCGTGTCCAAAAAAGTTGTGATAACTTTATTACCCTTGAGCATCATAAAGAGGGTATTCCAAACTTTAATCTTGATAGATTTCTTGATTTTGATCTAGAAGAAATTTTTATGTATTGTGCGATGAATTGCATTGAAAATCCTTATATTCCCAATTACATAAAGACAAGAAAACAAATAGAAGATGAAGAGAATACTAATGAAAGGGAAGAGACTTCCCAATATCCTCCTATTATTTCTTATGATGAATTAGGTAACGAGGAGGAGCTTTCTATTCAACCAATCTCATTAATAAGGAGCTCAAAAAAGAGGGTTAAACCCACACATGATGTGAAGAAGAAAAAGAAAAGACGGAGAAGCAAAGGTAAAAAGGTATCCCTCCCAAATGATGTTGCTCCTATTACTCATTGTGATGATGATAATTGTTATACTATTGGTGCTATCCATACTATTAATGATGAGAGTGATTATGCTTATGATATCAAAAGTCCCAAGCTTGGGGATGCTATGTTTGATGAGAATGACAAGTTTGAGAATATATTTGCTGAAAGTAATGTTTGTCCCAAGCTTGGGGATGCTATGTTTAATGAAGATGATATTTTTAGCCTCCCAAGTTTTGATATGCAAATTTGTTATGATGATAGCATGCCTCCTACTTATGATGATTATATTGATGAAAGTGGGTTTGGAGAGGTCATGACTTTATTTAGTAATGATTCCACTATCTTGGAAGAGGTTTCAATCGATTATGATGAGAACAACGTTGCTACTTATGATGATTATTGTGATGAAACTTATGCAATAAAGAGTAGTGATGATTATATTTATAAAAATTGTCATGATTATGATTACCCTTTTTCTGAACATTACTCTTTTAATATGGAAACAATTTATAGTATTCGAGTTTCTTATGATACTCCCACTATTCTGAATGAGAAGAATTTTGCTTATGTGGAGAGTAATAAAATTTCTATGCTTGTAGATCATGAAAATAATGCTTTAGGTGCTGGTTATATTGTTGAATTCATTCATGATGCTACTGAAAATTATTATGAGGGAGGAACATATGCTTTTAGGAATTGCAATAATATCAAGTTTCCTCTCTATGTGCTTAAAGTTTTAAAGTTATGCTTGTTTGCCCTTCCTATGCTAGTTGATTATTGTTCCCATAAGTTGTTTGCTCACAAAATCCCTATGCATAGGAAGTGGATTAGACTTAAAATGTGCTAGTCATATTATTCATGATGCTCTCTTTATGTTTCAATTCTTATCTTTTATGTGAGCATCATTGAAATCATCATGCCTAGCTAGGGGCGTTAAACGTTAGCGCTTGTTGGGAGGCAACCCAATTTTGTTTTTGTTCCTTGATTTTTTCTCCTATTTAGCAATAAATAATCTATATAGCCTCTGGTTAGATGTGGTTTTATGTTTTAATTAGTGTTTGTGCCAAGTAGAACCTTTGGGAAGACTTGGGTGAAGTCTTTGTGATCTTGCTGTAAAAAACAGAAACTTTAGCGCTCACGAGATTAGCTGCCATTTTTTACTGGAGAGTGATTTTAGGTTGATTCTTTTTTAAGATGATTATTAGACAAATTAATCATGTCCACCAGTTTATTTCAGAATTTTTGGAGTTCCATAAGTATACGTTTGATACAGATTACTACAGAGTGTTCTGTTTTTGACAGATTCTATTTTCATTGTGTTCTTTGCTTATTTTGATGAATCTATGACTAGTATCGGAGGGCATGAACCATAGAGAAGTTGAAATACAGTAGATATTACACCAATATGAATTTATAATGAGTTCACAGCAGTACCTAAGTGGTGGTTTTACTTTCTTATACTAACGGAATTTACGAGTTTTCTGTTGAGTTTTGTGTTGTGAAGTTTTCAAGTTTTGGGTGAAGATTCGATGGACTATGGAATAAGGAGTGGAAAGAGCCTAAGCTTGGGGATTCCCAAGGCACCCCAAGGAAATATTCAAGTATAACCAAGAGCCTAATCTTGGGGATGCCCCGGAAGGCATCCCCTCTTTCGTCTTCGTTCATCAGTAACTTTACTTGGAGCTATATTTTTATTCACCACATGATATGTGTTTTGCTTGGAGCGTCATTTTATTTTCTTTTGTTTTGCTTGCTGTTTGAATAAAATACCAAGATCTGAAATTCTTAAGTGTTAGAGTCTTCACATAGTTGCATAATTATTCGACTACTCATTCATCTTCACTTATATCTTTCGGAGTAGTTTGTCATTTGCTCTAGTGCTTCACTAATATCCTTTTAGATCACGTTGGTGGTTTTATTCTGAAGAAATAGATGAACTCTCGTGCTTCACTTATATTATTTTGAGAGTCTTTAGAACAGCATGGTAATTTGCTTTGGTTATGAATTTATTCCTAATATGATGGGCATCCAAGAGGGATATAATAAAAACTTTCATATAAAGTGCATTGAATACTATGAGAAGTTTGATTCCTTATGATTGTTTTGAGATATGAAGATGGTGATATTAAAGTTGTGCTAGTTGAGTAATTGTGAATTCGATAAATACTTGTGTTGAAGTTTTCATGTCCTGTAGCATGCACGTATGGTAAACGTTGTGTGACAAAATTGAAGCATGAGGTGTTTCTTTGATTGTCCTCCTTATGAGTGGCGGTCGGGGACGAGTGATGCTCTTTTTCTACCAATCTATCCCCCTAGGAGCATGCGTGTAGTGCTTTGTTTTTGATGACTTGTAGATTTTTGCAATAAGTATGTGAGCTCTTTATGACTAATGTTGAGTCCATGGATTATACGCACTCTCACCCTTCCATCATTGCTAGCCTCTTCGGTACCATGCATTGCCCTTTCTCACCTTGAGAGTTGGTGCAAACTTCGTCGGTGCATCCAAACCCCATGATATGATACGCTCTATCACACATAAACCTCTTTATATCTTCCTCAAAACAGCCACCATACCTACCTATTATGGCATTTCCATAGCCATTCCGAGATTTATTGCCATGCAACTTTCCACCATTTCGTTTATTATGACACGCATCATCATTGTCTATTGACTTGCATGATCATGTAGTTGACATCGCATTTGTGGCAAAGCCACCATGCATAATTTCATACATGTCACTCTTGTTTCATTGCCCATCCCGGTACACCGCCGGAGGCATTCATATAGAATCATATTTTGTTCTAGTATCGAGTTGTAATCTTTGAGTTGTAAATAAATAGAAGTGTGATGATCATCATTAATAGAGCATTGTCCCGAAAAAAAGAAAAAAAGGAAAGGAAAAAAGGCCAAAAAAAAGAAAGGCCAAAAAAAGAGAAATAAAAAGGACAATGCTACTATCCTTTTTCCACACTTGTGCTTCAAAGTAGCACCATGATCTTCATGATAGAGAGTCTCTTATATTGTCACTTTCATATACTAGTGGGAATTTTTCATTATAGAACTTGGCTTGTATATTCCAACAATGGGCTTTCCACAAATTCCCTAGGTCTTCCTGAGCAAGCAAGTTGGATGCACACCCACTTAGTTTCTTTTGTTGAGCTTTCATACATTTATAGCTCTAGTGCATCCGTTGCATGGCAATCCCTACTCCTCGCATTGACATCAATTGATGGGCATCTCCCTAGCCCGTTGATTAGCCGCGTCAATGTGAGACTTTCTCCTTTTTCTTGTCTTGTCCACACAACCCCAATCATTATATTTTATTCCACCCATAGTGCTATGTCCACGGCTCACGCTCATCTATTGCGTGAAAGTTGAAAAAAAGTTTGAGATTACTAAAGTATGAAACAATTGCTTGGCTTGTCATCGGAGTTGTGCATGATGAGAGCATTTTTGTGTGACGAAAATGAAGCATAGCCAAACTATATGATTTTGTAGGGATAATCTTTCTTTGGCCATGTTATTTTGAGAATACATAATTGCTTTGTTAGTATGCTTGAAGTATTATTATTTTTATGTCAATATTAAACTTTTGTCTTGAATCTTATGGATCTGAATATTCTTGCACAATAAAGAAGATTACATTGATAAATATGTTAGGTAGCATTCCACATCAAAAATTCTGTTTTTATCATTTACCTACTTGAGGACGAGCAGGAATTAAGCTTGGGGATGCTTGATACGTCTCCAATGTATCTATAATTTTTTATTGTTCCATGCTATTATATTATCCATTGTGGATGATTTATATGCATTTTTATGCTATTTTATATGATTTTTGGGACTAACCTATTAACCTAGAGCCCAGTGCCAGTTTCTGTTTTTTTTCTTGTTTTTGAGTCTTGCAGAAAAGGAAAACCAAACGGAGTCCAATTGATCTGAAATTTGACGGAGATCATTTTTGGACCAGAAGAAGGCCACAGAGTACCAGAGGTGGCCCAGAAGAGTCCCGAGGCCACCACTAGGGTGGGGGCGCGCCCCCCTACCTCGTGGCCGCCTCGGGGACCCTCCTGACTTGTTCCCGACTCCAACACCTCTTATATAACCCCAAACTTCCAGAAAGAAATCTAGATCGGGAGTTCCACTGCCGCAAGCCTCTGTAGCCACCAAAAACCAATCGGGACCCTGTTCCAGCACCCAGCCGGAGGGGGGATCCATCACCGGTGGCCATCTTCATCATCCCGGCGCTCTCCATGACGAGGAGGGAGTAGTTCATCCTCGGGGATGAGGGTATGTACCAGTAGCTATGTGTTTGATATCTCTCTCTCTCTCTCGTGTTCTTGATATGGTACGATCTTGATGTATCGTGAGCTTTGCTATTATAGATGGATCTTATGATGTTTCTCCCCCTATACTCTCTTGTAATGGATTGAGTTTTCCCTTTGTAGTTATCTTATCAGATTGAGTCTTTAAGGAATTGAGAACACTTGATGTATGTCTTGCATGTGATTATCTATGGTGACAATGGGATATCACGTGATCTACTTGATGTATGTTTTGGTGATCAACTTGCAGATTCAGTGACCTCGTGAACTTATGCATAGGGGTTGGCACACATTTTCGTCTCGACTCTCTGGTAGAAACTTTGGGGAACTCTTTGAAGTTCTTTGTGTTGGTTGAATAGATGAATCTGTGATTGTGTGATGCATATCATATAACCATACCCACGGATACTTGAGGTGACATTGGAGTATCTAGGTGACATTAGGGTTTTGGTTTATTTGTGTCTTAAGGTGTTATTCTAGTACGAACTCTAGGATAGATTGAACAGAAAAATAGCTTCGTGTTATTTTACTACGGACTCTTGAATAGATCGATCAGAAAGGATAACTCTGAGGTGGTTTCGTACCCTACCATAATCTCTTCGTTTGTTCTCCGCTATTAGTGACTTTGGAGTGACTCTTTGTTCCATGTTTAGGGATAGTTATATGATCCAATTATGTTATTATTGTTGAGAGAACTTGCACTAGTGAAAGTATGAACCCTAGGCCTTGTTTCAACGCATTGCAATACCATTTGTGCTCACTTTTATCATTAGTTACCTTGCTGTTTTTATATTTTCAGATTACAAATACCCATATCTACCATCCATATTGCACTTGTATCACCATCTCTTCGCCGAACTAGTGCATCTATACAATTTACCATTGTATTGGGTGTATTGGGGACACAAGAGACTCTTTGTTATTTGGTTGCACGGTTGTTTGAGAGAGACCATCTTCATCCTACGCCTCCCACGGATTGATAAACCTTAGGTCATCAACTTGAGGGAAATTTGTTACTGTCCTACAAACCTCTGCACTTGGAGGCCCAACAACGTCTACGAGAAGAAGGTTGTGAAGTAGTCATCAGCGCCCCCCTCCTTCCTTCTCATCCCTTCCTCCTTCCTTCCCCTCCTTGTTGGACTAGGAAAGGGGGGGACCTACTCCTAGTAGGAGTAGGATTCCCCCCCCCCCTTGGGCATGCCCCGTGAGGCCTGTCAGCCCCCTCCTCCCTTCCTTTATATACGGGGGAGGGGGCACCCCATAGACACACATGTTGATTTCTTAGCCGTGTGCGGTGCCCCCCTCCGCAGTTTTCCACCTCGGTCATATTGTCGTAGTGCTTAGGCGAAGCCCTGTGTCGGTAACTTCATCATCACCGTCACCACGCCGTCGTGCTGACGAAACTCTCCCTCGGCCTCAGCTGGATCTAGAGTTCGAGGGAAGTTACCGAGCTAAACGTGTGCAGACCGCGGAGGTGCCGTGCGTTCGGTACTTGATCGATTGGATCGCGAAGACGTTTGACTACATCAACCGCGTTACTAAACGCTTCCGCTTTCGGTCTATGAGGGTACGTGGACACACTCTCCTCGCTCGTCGCCATGCTTCTCCTAGATAGATCTTGCGTGATCGTAGCAATTTTTTTTAAATACTACGTTCCCCAACAGGTTTTGATCTCCCATTGCAACGCACAAGCCTATGCCTAGTCTATCCTAGAGTTTGTACTAAAATAACACCAAGCTATTCTTTTCGATCGATATAACCAAGAGTTCATACTAAAATAACACCATATGATACACATCAACCAACTCTAATGTCACCTAGATACTCCAATGTCATCACAAGTATCTGTGAGTTGATTATACGATATGCATCAAACAATTTCATATTCATAATACTCAGTCCAACAAAAAGAACCTCAAAGAGTGCCCCAAGATTTCTACCAGAGAAACAAAGACGATAACATGCATCAATCCCTATGCATAGATTAACCCAATGTCACATCAGGAATCGGCAAGTTGAGTGCCAAAACACATATTAAGTGAATCAACATGATGCCCCGTTGTCACAACGGGTATTCATAGCAAGACATACATAAAATGTTCTCAAATTCAGAAAAGTACTCAATTCGATAAGAATGAAATCTCAAAGGGAAAAATCAATTCACAACAAGATAGAGAGGGGAAAACACCATATGATTCGACTATATTAACAAAGCCCGCGATACATCAAGATCGTGACATCTCAAGAACACGAGGGAGAGAGAGATTAAACACATAGCTACTGGTACAAACTCTCAGCCCCGAGGGTGGCCTGCTCCCTCCTCATCATGGTGGCCGTCGGGATGATGAAGATGGCCACTAGTGATGATTTCCCCCTCCAGCAGGGTGCCGGAATGGGATATAGATTGTTTTTTCGTGGCTACAGAGGTGCAAGGTGGCGGAACTTCTGATCTAGGGTTATTTCTAGGGGTTTGTGTATTTATAGGATTTTTTGGCGTTCGTTTCACGCGAAGATGGGCCTCGAGGTGAGCACAACCCACCACGCCTCGGGTTGGGCCCCAGGCGCACCCTGGCAGGTTGTGCCCCCCCCCCCACACACACACACACAAACAAAGCTTCAGGGGTCTCTTTTGTTCCAAAAAATGGTCAAAAAGTTTCAGCTCATTTGGAGAACTTTCATTTCTGCACGAAAAACAACACCACTGTAGTTCTGCTTAAAACAGCGTCAGTCCGGGTTAGTTCCATGCAAAACATACCAAAACCATATAAAATTGTTGTAAACATGGCATGAATACTTCATAAATTATAGATACATTGGAGACGTAATCACTAGTGCACATTAATTATGAACTATGTCTAGAACTAGATCAACTAGAGGAGGCTCCAAAACTTGTATCAACATAGGCTGGAAATCCTCTAGTATATATAGGTTGGAGAAGGAGGAGAGGGCAGACACCAAGGGGGAAGTCCCCCTTGGGGCGCCGGCCATGGGGGAGGAGTAGGACTCCTCCCCAATTCTAATTCGGCCCCCCTACAAGGAAAGGGGGGCGCCTTCCTACATGGGCCCATGTGGCCCAAGTTGCCTTCCACCTCTTGGCCTTATTAGGTTCATTGATATGAAATTAAATATATATTTGTTCTAAACATTTTCAGAGCATTATGTATATAATTTAACATCCCCAGAAACATTTTCCACCTATATATATTAATCGCTAATACCCGATATTACTCGATATTCACCAAAACCCTTCCGGTGACCCCGAAACACTTCCGAAACCTCTCGAAAACTATTCCGGGTATTAATGAAATAATTTCATAAATATATTCTCATCACTCCCGCACTACTAACACTCAGCAGATCTTGATTACCTTAAGCTTGTGACCTCATAGTTTTGGTAAATCATAGACATGAACGAAACCCCTTCATTCAATGACCGATAGCGGAACCCCTCCATAACGGTCCCTATGATTACATGAATGATATTCGGATGAACCTTTGGTTATCATGTGATGTTTCCTCTGCTTCATGATACTTTACAAAAACTAGCGTGCATCGGTATCCTCCTGAGTCATCACCATGCTCACTACACCGTTGCTCCCGTTACCGGTTTTGTTCTTCTTTCTCATTAAGGTGTTCCGGCATCCATGTGACGTAGTAGCCTGTGTCTGGCCAGATGATGATGGATGCCATCACATCGAGAGGGCCCTAAGAATATCTCTCCATCGTCGGAGGAGCAAATCCCACTCTCGAGCTATCCGGACACTTGTCAAACTTTTCGATGAGCCTGAAAGTTGTCATTATGATAACCTTGTTACAGATGATGTGTGAGAAACCCCAAAGCCCATCGTCTAGAAGGAATTGACTAAGACACTCTCATGGCCTGGGGAACTAAAACACATGCTAACACTATGTGTTATAACAAATGATTTTAGAATATACAATCACAAAGTATAATAGACAAGTTTGGGTCAATTCAGTATCGTTCTTCTAATGTCATATCCTCAATGTTGTTTTAGGACTATCGTACACTTAGTGATATCCTAAGATCCGGAAAACTTGATCATCAACAACACTTGAGCCAGTCTTAGAGGCGGGACTAGGAACCTATTGTTTACTGTTTATCATTTTCACACCTGCATATGAGTTTTCCACTGAATCGCATATTCCCGGAGGAAGCACCAATGGACTACGTCATAAGCTTTGTGAAAGGTTCTTTATTTTGTCATGTGGGTATTTTCACCACAGCTATGGTTGTTCGTCTCTCTAGGTGAAGGTCCCCTCAATGGAAATGCTACCTATAGAGGGGCCGGATCTCTAAGAGTGTGCATAAGGAAGGAAAATGTTTAAAAGTCCACTTTAAGTTATGATCTGCTCCTATATACGGTATGCTTCATGAAACCACTTGTACGGGCATATTTATCCCCAAGATGTTTTGGTGATTGATGACAATGCTTTTGCGGACTAATCGTGTGCGTTAAGTTCTTTCAGAGATTCACCCATTGGCACGAGGCGATTACCTCCCCTCGGTGTTTCATTCAAGACGGTGTAGCTCCTTCGTTTCTCTGTTGGTGGATTAGTTTCGTAGGAGTCACCGTACTATCAAGAGGGGATCCGCTTTGGTAAGGCTAGGGTGGAATCATCACGTACACATCCGTATCACACCCGATGTTTTCCTTCCGCTTCATTGGAGCTGCATTTCCCTCTGTGCCTGCCCTGTCCTGTCCCAGCGGTAGTACCGCGGTCCTCAGCTGTAGTACCGCCGAAGCACGTCAAGCGGTAGTACCGCTCCCAGAGCGGTAGTACCGCTCCCCAAGCGGTAGTACCGCTTGTGGTCTTCAGCCGTAGTACCGCAGTGGTTCCGGGCTACTACCGCCTCGACTCGAGACCGCTGTTTTTCGTGTCGGGTTTTACGGTACTAGGAGCGGCAGTAGTGGCGGTAGTACCGCTCAGAGCGGTAGTACCGCCAATGCTTCTGCGGTAGTACCGCTCTGGGGCCAGGGCCCTACCTTCCTCGTCAGCGCGGTAGTACCGCTGGGAGGGAGCGGTAGTACCGCTCTCCAGCGGTAGTACCGCCCTGCCCAAGCGGTAGTACCACTCTGTGCGTGGCTGCTAGGGGGTAACGGTTGGATTGTTTCCCCCACTATATAAAGGTGTCTTCTTCTCCAAAGTTGACCTACCTCTTTCCCCCAAAGCTCCATTGTTGCTCCAAGCTCCATTTTCGCCCGATCTCTCTCCCTAGCCAATCAAACTTGTTGATTTGCTCGGGATTGGTTGAGAAGGCCCCGATCTACACTTCCACCAAGAGAAATTTGATTCCCTCTCTTATCCCTAGCGGATCTTGTTACTCTTGGGTGTTTGAGCACCCTAGACGGTTGAGGTCACCTCGAAGCCATACTCCATTGTGGTGAAGCTTCATGGTGTTGTTGGGAGCCTCCAATTGTTGTGGAGATTGCCCCAACCTTGTTTGTAAAGGTTTGGTCGCCGCCTTCAAGGGCACCAATAGTGGAATCATGGCATCTCGCATTGTGTGAGGGCGTGAGGAGAATACGGTGGCCCTAGTAGCTTCTTGGGGAGCATTGTGCCTCCACACCGCTCTAACTTCCCCTTAAAAGGAAGGAACTTCGGTAACACATCCTCGTCTCCACCGGCTCCACTCTTGGTTATTTCGTGCCTTTACTTTTGCAAGCCTACTTGTGTTGTATCCCTTGCTTGCTTATGTGCTAGTTGTTATTGCATCATATAGGTTGCTCACATAGTTGCATATCTAGACAACCTATTTTGTTGCAAAGTTTAAATTGGTAAGGAAAAGATTAAAAATTGTTAGTTTCCTATTCACCCCCCCCCCCCTCTAGTCAACCATATCGATCCTTTCAGTTGGTATCAGAGCCTCATCTCTTTATTAAGGACTTTGTCGTCCGAAGAGTATGGTTGACACCACAGACGGTGCAGAGGAGCACTCCGGTGTGAATCCCGTATCGTCTATGGCCGATGGGGGAACCTCGGTCTCTCGTGAGGAATTCAATGTGGCTCTAGACACATTGAAAGACTCCATGACGACCAAGGTTGAAAGCATGCTTACTAAATTTCTTGAAGGGCTTAAACTGTCCACCTCGCCGATGAAAGTGGGTGATCCCACTAACAAGGTGACGGATGCTACATCCAACAAGGGGGAAGCTAACAGTGAAAAGAGTCCTTCTAATAGTGGTAGAAATGGCACCGGCATCTTTGCCCATGTGGAACCCCCAATTTATGGAGGACCGATTCCCTCTACTCATTTGAATCATGCCGGTCCTCCTCCTAAGTATGAGAAAAATGAAGATTTTGATTCTTGGGTTTATCGCTTCAAGCGTCATTTAAAACATGTGAATACTAACCTTTGGAGAATCAATGAAGAAGGTTTCTATCCTCATGACCCAAGCAACTTCACCCCTCGAGAAGTCATGGATAATCAATTCAATGAGAGTGCTCTCTTCATCATCCAAGATGCAATCCTTCTCGAAGATCCCCCTCATCTTCGACCTCGTGTCGTGGCTAAAGACGCATGGAAATGTGTTGTGTCTCTCTATCGAGGAAGTGCTAGTATTCAACGCAACAACTATGAAGTAGTGCAAGATGAAGCCGATGAGTTTGCAATGAAAGAAGATGAAGAACCTCGTGAGCTCTTTCGAAGAGTGACCAAACTCGCAGTCTCACTCCGAGATCATGGAAGTAAGGACACGGATGACAATTGGATCAAGAGAAAGTTCCTCAAGGCCATGATGCCCTACAACAAGGCCATGTCCTCCATCATCCGTCAAAGACCGGACTTCCACTCCATGACCTCAAGTGAAGTGTTGGATGAGTTTGTTGCAATGAGCATCTTGGACAAGACCGCCGACAATGCGGTGCTCCGTTCTCAAAGGGCAAAGAAGCCCAACCTTGCTTTGAAGGCCAAGGTTATTATGGAAGAAGAGGAAGAAGTGGAAGATGAGGAGAGCAACCCCGAAGACACCAAATATGATTATCATGAGCACATGGCCCTTGCTTCAAGACAATTTTGGAGCAAGAAGAATACAAGACCCAACTTCAACAAGAACAACTCAAGTGGCGTCAAGGGCAAGCAACGAGTTAGAACTTGCTTCAACTATGGCAATGTGAGCCATTTCGTTGCGGATTGTCCTTACGAGAAGCGGGAAGACAATGGTGGCAAGTTCATCCGAAAAGACAAAGCCAAGTCCTTCCCCAACAAGAACAACTTTGCCAAGAAGACTCCCACTCATGGGTTGGTGGTTCAAGAAGAATACCAAGAGGATGACAATGATGATGAAAATGGAGAAGCAATGGCCATGGCGTCCGTTGCCATTGCTACTACTCCCCGGGTGTCTCTCTTTGATTCACCCAACGAGAACATCACCGCCAAGTGCCTCATGGCCAAAGCTTCAAACAAGGTAACCCCCAATATCAAAACCACCATCATTACTAATCCCTCCTTGGAGGACTGCATTGATGAACATGATGGGTCTAATGAGGAAGTGAATGAATTTGAGTCTTTTATGAGTAAGCTCAAGGGCAAGTCCAAGAAGCATTTTGTTGCTCTCTTGGAACAACTTGGTGAGGCCAATGACATGATCGAGGCTCATGAAGAAACCATCTCTAAGATGGAAGGTCATAGTCGTGACTATGCCGATGAGATATCGGATCTCTCTAATGCTCTTGAGGAAGAGCGTGTGCATCATTTGACTTTTGAGGAGTCACACAACGATGACCATGCTAAGTTAAAGAAAGATCTTGATCATGCTCTTGTCGTGTCTCATGTGCTAACTTCCGAGAAGGCTAAACTTGGGGTTGATCATGCTACACTCAAATAGGAGTTTGAGATACTTGACAAGGCCCACAAGGTCTTGAAGGGTGCTCACGCTAACCTCAAGGAGTCTCATGCTTAACTCCAAGTTAAGCTAACTAAGGAAAAGGCCACCTTCCCTCATATGGTATTAATTGATAATGCATGTGCTACTAACCCGTGTTGTGAGCATGTGCACCTTGTGGAGGAGAATGCCAAGTTAAAGGATCAACTTGAGAAAGGCCTTGTGACATGCATTCAAGGTGAGAAGAACCTCAGTGACCTTTTGAGCAATCAGAAGGAAGTTGTGGCCAAGGAGGGAATTGGGTTTGCACCCAAGTCCAATAGCAAGAAGAAGAACGACAAGACCAAACGTCCTCCTCCTCTCAAGAAAACTTTTGTGAAAGAGGGAGAGGGTGCTCCTAAGGAGAAGAAGGAAAAAGTGAAGGGAATTGATGTCCAAAAGGGCAAAAGCATTTCCTCCACCAAAGCCGGCGATTTTAACCCGTCATATGTGTTGTGCCGTGCTAGTGATGGACATGTTTATGCTAAATTTGTTGGTTCTCCTTATGAGTACATTGAATGGTCTATTTGGGTTCCTAAGACCCTTGTTACTAACATCAAAGGACCCATTACTAAATGGGTACCTAAAACCAAACATTGATCTCTTGTAGGTGTTTGCTTCCGGTGGGGGATCATGGTTGCTCGATAGTGGAGCAACAAATCATATGACCGGGAGCAAGGACTTGGTGGTGGACGTGCAAAAGGTTCCATCTATGCCCACCAATGTCGAGTGGGGTGATGCCTCACATTCTAAGGTATTGGGTCTCGGCAAGGTTGTCATCTCTCATGATCTAACGATCGAGAAAGTCATGCTTGTTGAGTCCCTTGCATACAATTTGCTTTCCGTTTGTCAACTTGCACTCATGGGTTTTGCTACTTTCTTTGACATTGATACCGTGGCCCTCTTGTGGAGCAAGACTCTTAATGTAGCCTTTGTTGGGCATGTCGAGAACGGTCTCTATGTGATTAACTTTTCGGAGCGACCCACTAAGACCGCGACATGCCGAATGGCTAAAGTTGAAATGGGATGGCTTTGGCATCGCCGGTTAGCCCACGTCAATATGAGATATTTGCAAAGTATTCTCAAGGGGGACCATGTCCGTGGACTAACAAATGTTAGTTTTGCCAAAGATCGTGCTTGCAGTGCTTGTATTGAAGGAAAGCTCCATGAGAAGGCTCACCCTCCCTCGACCATCATCTACTCGAAGAGACCCTTGGAGCTCCTTCACATGGATCTCTTTGGGCCTCCATCTTTTGATAGTCTTGGAGGTAGAAAGTATTGCTTGGTGATTGTGGATGATTACTCAAGATACACTTGGGTATACTTCTTTAAGAGGAAGAGTGAGACTCAACAAACCGTCATCGACTTTGCAAATGAAGCTCAACATCAACATAATGCAAAGATCTTGACAATCAGAAGTGACAACGGCACCGAGTTCAAGAACTACACCTTGGATGAGTTTCTTAGTGATGAGGGGATCAAGCATCAATATGCTGCTCCATACACCCCTCAACAAAATGGTGTTGCGGAGAGGAAGAACTGGACGTTGATGGATGTGGCAAGGACCATGATGGCGGAGTTCAAGTCTCCATACAACTTTTGGGCCGAAGCCATCAACACCGCATGTCATGCATCCAATCGGCTCTATCTTCGCAAAGGCTTGAACAAGACTCCTTATGAGATACTCACCGGCAACAAGCCCAATCTCAAGTACTTCCGGGTGTTCGGTTGTAAGTGTTTCATCCTCAAGAAAGGTGTTCGTTTGTCTAAATTTGAGGCTAGAGCTCATGAGGGCATATTTGTTGGTTATGCTACAAACTCTCATGCTTACCGTGTTCTCGACAAGTCGACCGGACTCATTGAGGAGACGTGTAACATGGAGTTTAACGAAAATAACGGCTCCCAAGTGGAGCAAAGTGGTACTTGTGATGTAGGTGATGAAATTCCTCCCCAAGCCATAAGAAGAATGGGTATTGGTCATATTCTACCCATTGAGGAACCCCTTGTGGCCGAAGGAGAAGGACAATGCTCCACTCAAGTGGAGCCATCACCTCCCCAAGACCCACACGCTTCCGAAGAACAAAGTGAAGGCCCTCAACCTCGTGAACAAGACCAAGGGCAAGATCAACCTCAAGATGGTGGTGAACCTCTAAATGATGCCCAAGGTCAAGTTCTCCCCCTCGAGCAAGTTCAAGATCATGAGCAAGCTCAAGATCAAGAACAAGCTCAAGACGGCACTCAAGATAATCAAGTTAACCCTCCTCCTTCCACATCCGAGGAGGAATTAGAGCGTCGTGCCATGAAGATTGCTTCCAAGCTCACCACCCAAGGCCATCTCATGGAAAATGTGGTTGGAAGCCTAAGAAAGGGGGTAAGCACTCGTAGACAATTAGCAAACTATTGTGAACATCACGCGTTTGTCTCTTGTGTTGAACCCCAAAAGGTCTTTGAGGCGCTCGAAGACTCGGATTGGCTCAATGCCATGCATGAAGAACTCAACAACTTCGAGTACAACAAGGTGTGGAGATTGGTGCCAAGGCCATCGGGGAACCACAACGTCATTGGAATGAAGTGGATTTTCAAGAACAAGCAAGATGCTCATGGGAACATCATTCGCAACAAGGCAAGATTGGTAGCACAAGGCTACTCCCAAGTCAAGGGTATCAACTACGGTGAAACCTTTGCTCCCATTGCTCGTCTTGAATCCATACGTTTGTTGATTGCGTATGCTTCCCATCACAACTTTAAGTTGCAACAAATGGATGTGAAAAGTGCTTTTCTTAATGGTCCTATTAATGAGTTGGTCTATGTCAAGCAACCCCCCGGGTTCGAGGATCCCTACTTCCCGGATCATGTGTATCAACTCGATAAGGCACTCTATGGCCTTAAACAAGCCCCACGTGCGTGGTATGACCACCTTACCGAGTTGTTACAAGATCGTGGATTTGAGGTGGGGCTAATCGATCCCACTCTTTTTACTAAGAAGGTCAAAGGGGAGTTGTTTGTATGCCAACTATATGTTGATGATATTATCTTTGGTTCCCCTAACAAAGCTTTCAATGAGGAATTTGCCGCTCTCATGACCTCCAAGTTCAAGATGTCTTCGATGGGAGAGTTGAAGTTCTTCCTTGGTTTTGATATCAAACAACGAAGAGAAGGTACTTTCATCAACCAAGCCAAATACACTCAAGACATGCTAAAAAGATTCAAGCTAAGTGATGTCAAGCGGCTACTACACCAATGCCTACCAAGTGCCAACTTGACATTGGTCCCAATGGTAAAGCGGTGGATCAAAAGGTATATCGCTCCATGATTGGCTCCTTGCTTTACCTTTGTGCATCTAGACCGGATATCATGTTGAGTGTGGGAATGTGTGCACGGTTTCAAGCCGCACCAAAGGAAAGTCACTATGTGGCGGTCAAGCGAATCTTTCGATATTTGGCTCATACCCCAAACTTTGGCTTATGGTACCCAAGAGGAGCAAACTTCAAGCTTGAAGGATTTACGGATTCCGATTGGGCGGGAGACAAAGTGGATAGGAAGTCCACTTCCGGAGGGTGCCAATTTCTTGGGTGCTCTTTGGTGAGTTGGTCTTCCAAGAAGCAAAGTTGTGTGTCTCTCTCGTCCACCGAAGCGGAATATGTGGCGGTCGGTAGTTGTTGTGCACAACTCCTATGGATGAGGCAAACTTTAAAGGAATATGGTGTCATTTGTGACAAAGTGCCTCTTTGGTGTGATAACGAAAGTGCCATCAAGATTTCTCTCAACCCGGTGCAACACTTAAAGACGAAGCATATTGAGATTCAGTATCATTTCATCCGGGATCACATTAGGTGAGGGGAGATTGAGCCCAAGTATGTCAACACTCATGATAACCTTGCAAATATTTTCACGAAGCCCTTGGATGAAGCAAGATTTCGCGAGTTAAGGCATGAGCTAAATATCATTGATTCGAGCAATGTGACTTGAACCCTTGCACACCCCACCTCACTCAACTTGCTGTCTAGTTTAGATGTAGGCATGGACATAGGGGGGGTGTTGTTCTCTCAATGAACTCTCCCTCCCCCCATTATGCATAAAACGATCAACTCTTTCACATTCGCCATTTTTTATGGTACTTGTGCTTCAAAGACGAGTTTTGGTCATGGGCCCAGGGATAATTCTTCGCGGTGCCATACCAATTGACTCAAACATAGGTGGCTCCGGCCACCGCCCTCTCGTGAGAGAGGCCAGAGCTCGCTCTGCTTCCGTGTGGTTGTTTTGAAGAGGTGGGTTCTAGACCATTGTTAGTGTGTTTTTGGCAGTGTTGGTCTTTCCTATTTCTTGGTTGTGCTTTTCGTTTCTTTTTGAGCTTTTGCCATATGTCTTGAGGCCTGTCGGTTGCTGAGCGGTACTACCGCTGGTGCGCGGTACTACCGCCCACCAGCGTGGTACTACCGCTACAAGGCGGGGGCAGGGGGTTATATCGGGGGCAGGGGGAGTTTTCTTCTCCCCCATACCCATTCTCTTGCCCCCTCGCTCTTTCGTCTCTCCAGCAACCGGCGTCGTGGGAGGGCTCCGGTGGATCTCCCTCTCCGGGCCGTTCCTCTCCATTTCCTTCGGTGGAGACGATCCCCACCTTGTCCTCTTGCCATGGATGCCGGTATTGCCCCTGTTCCCTCTCTCTTATTGTCTAGATTTCCAATCTAGCATCTTAGGGGCAATAGTGGTTGCATCTCTAGATTTTTGGCCAAATCTAGGCTTGAGTAAGATGGAGAAGGCATCTAGGCAGTTTGGATTGGTGGTTGGTAGAAGTATTTTTGAATTTGGTAGGACGGTAGTGCCGGATCTGACCACAGCAGTAGGAAACTGCTGTTTCCCCGTCTCGAGCGGTACTACCGCTCTCCCTGGAGCGGTACTGCCGCTCACAGGTCGCAGTACTACCGCTTGGAGTGGTACTGCCGCTCACAAGTCGCGGTACTACCGCCCTCTACCAGATTACACCATACTCCTACCTCTCAGTGATCTTTTTGGTTGTGTTTGGTGGCTTATGCTCGTTCTTTCTGGTTGTTTGCGTGTTCTTGTGTGTGGTTCTAGGTGATGAGCTTCCTGAGCATCAGGCTCGGCGTATCAACCCCGGTCGTGCCACGTCCAAGCGTTACCGCACTACTGAGTCTGCAGGAGGTTCCTCAAGTGCTCAACCTCCACCTCAAATCAAAAAGAAGTCTGGAGTCAAGCCGAAGCCCTCTGGCAAACCGTGCCAGAAATGCAACCCAAGGAGTTCTGGGCAAGGTGTCGCCGCAACCCCTATGAGGCAGACCAATATCCCACTTTGGTCAACCGTCTGTTCTGGAACAGGTTTCAGTTTGGAATCTTCTTTGATGTTCTCAAAGCCAAGAAGAACCTCTTTGTCAACGTGCACTCCATCGACACCGACCATATGGAGAAGGATCCTGAATACTTTGGTGAAGCTCTTCAGATGTGCACTCAACTGAACATTCTTGGCGTCATGCAATTCAACAAAGATTATGATGCTGACATTGTGGCCCAATTCTATGCCACGGTTCATCTCGGGACAGATGAGGACAGGACACTGACTTGGATGACCAATGGCAAGTTGCTTTCAGTCAAGTGGAAAGCGTTCATGGAGTTGATTGGGGTGGAAGATCAAGGGCTTGAGTCTCCTGTCGGTTTTCGCCCACACCGCAACACCACTGGCACTCACAAGCAAGCTCTATGGCCCTACTGCACTTTGAAGATAAACCCTGAGACGAAGAAGGAAACGTATGAGCTGCCTGCCTTTCTGGACAATCTTCATCGTGTCTTCCGAGAGACTCTTTTCCCTCGTATCGGGAATCTGGATATGGTTCATTCTTATCTCGTAGACATGCTTCTCTTCTGCCAGTGTCAGAAGGAACAAAACACCGGAGAGTCCCTGGATATCTCTCATGTTATGTGGTCCGAGCTCTTATCTGCTATCTCCGAGCGCAAGTGCCCGATTTATGGTCCGTTCATCATGTTGCTTATTGAGAAGGCCTGGGCTCGTGTCTATCCCAAGGTGATGCTAGAGACTGGAGAGCTGGTGTCTCACGACATCAAGCGTCTGAGGAAGAAGGACAACTGGGGCACTCAGGTCCCTAAATCTGGAGGTCCTTCGTCTGCTACTGCCATGGAGACCGAGGAGGAGACTGGGGCTGAGGCTGATGATGATGACTATGTGCCTTCTGCGGCTGAGCCCTCTTGGGCAAAGAAGCTAAAGCTCAAGATGAAGAAGTTGTTCTGCATGGAGTCTCACGGTCAGTACATGACTCATGTGGCTGAGAAGAAGGCCCGTGGTCGTCATAAGGAGCTCATGCGTCAGTTGGGTGCCACAGTTAATAGTGGATCTGAGGACCAGCTTACTGAGGAGGAGGAGTGGATTCAGCAGCACTGCCAGTGGATTGATTCTGATGCCGAGCACTTCCCGACCGACGACGGTGGCGCAGATGATCCCGCTGAGATCTGATGTTTGAGTCCCTCTTGCTATCACCTGGAGCCGTAGCAACACTCCCTCTCTTTTTTGGTGTCTCGATGCCAAAGGGGGAGAGAGTTTAGGGACTTGTGTTCTTGTGTCTTCTGTCTTCTGTCTTTGTGTTCTCTCGCAATTTGCTTTGTTTGGTTTGTGTCAGTGAGACCTAAGCTCCAATCATATGGTGTGAGACATATGCTACCTTATCTTTCGAGTATCATTATCTATGTCACTATTTAGATTACGAGTTGCATGTTTATCCTGTTATCTATGTTTCTCTCATATACCCTGCTTAGGTGGTTGGTCTCTAAAATGTAGGGGGAGCGTTGATCCTAGTATGTATGCCGTGCAGTCCAAAGCGCTTATCTCGATAGCACACATCTAGGGGGAGCCCATCTACATTTTAGGACGCTGGGTTTTTGCGTTTATCCTATATCTTTCATGTTTGTGCAAATCCCGTATTGTCATTAATCCACCAAAAAGGGGGAGATTGTAAGGGCATATTTATCCCCAAGATGTTTTGGTGATTGATGACAATGCTTTTGCGGACTAATCGTGTGCGTTAAGTTCTTTCAGAGATTCACCCATTGGCACGAGACGATTACCTCCCCTCGGTGTTTTATTCAAGACGGTGTACCTCCTTCGTTTCTCTGTTGGTGGACTAGTTTCGTAGGAGTCACCGTACTATCAAGAGGGGATCCGCTTTGGTAAGGCTAGGGTGGAATCAACACGTACACATCCGTATCACACCCGATGTTTTCCTTCCGCTTCATTGGAGCTGCATTTCCCTCTGTGCCTGCCCTGTCATGTCCCAGCGGTAGTACCGCGGTCCTCAGCAGTAGTACCGCCGAAGCACGTCAAGCGGTAGTACCGCTCCCAGAGCGGTAGTACCGCTTGTGGTCTTCGGCCGTAGTACCGCAGTGGTTCCGGGCTACTACCGCCTCGACTCGAGACCGCTGTTTTTCGTGTCGGGTTTTACAGTACTAGGAGCGGCAGTAGTGGCGGTAGTACCGCTCAGAGCGGTAGTACCGCCAATGCTTCTGTGGTAGTACCGCTCTGGGGCCAGGGCCCTGCCTTCCTCGTCAGCGTGGCAGTACCGCTGGGAGGGAGCGGTAGTACCGCCCTGCCCAAACGATAGTACCACTCTGTGCGTGGCTGCTAAGGGGGTAACGATTGGATTGTTTCCCCCACTATATAAAGGTGTCTTCTTCTCCAAAGTTGACCTACCTCTTTCCCCCAAAGCTCCATTGTTGCTCCAAGCTCCATTTTTGCCCGATCTCTCTCCCTAACCAATCAAACTTGTTGATTTGCTCGGGATTGGTTGAGAAGGCCCCGATCTACACTTCCACCAAGAGAAATTTGATTCCCTCTCTTATCCCTAGCGGATCTTGTTACTCTTGGGTGTTTGAGCACCCTAGACGGTTGAGGTCACCTCGAAGCCATACTCCATTGTGGTGAAGCTTCATGGTGTTGTTGGGAGCCTCCAATTGTTGTGGAGATTGCCCTAACCTTGTTTGTAAAGGTTTGGTCGCCGCCTTCAAGGGCACCAATAGTGGAATCACGGTATCTCGCATTGTGTGAGGGCGTGAGGAGAATACGGTGGCCCTAGTGGCTTCTTGGGGAGCATTGTGCCTCCACACCGCTCTAACGAAGACGTACTTCCCCTTAAAAGGAAGGAACTTCGGTAACACATCCTCGTCTCCACCGGCTCCACTCTTGGTTATTTCGTGCCTTTACTTTTGCAAGTCTAATTATGATGTACCCCTTGCTTGCTTATGTGCTAGTTGTTATTGCATCATATAGGTTGCTCATATAGTTGCATATCTAGACAACCTATTTTGTTGCAAAGTTTAAATTGATAAGGAAAAACTTAAAAATTGTTAGTTGCCTACTTGTGTAATGCGAGCAGGGTTGTGTGCACACACACCGCAAGCAGAAGAAAAGGGAGAAACAAAAACTCAAAACAATAACAACAAGTAAAATGACGAGGAAGAAAAAGATGGCGTGGCAAGGCGCGCGTCTCCTTCTAGTAAATATGATTGCGTGAACAATATCTGGCTAGCCTGTTGTTATCTCTCCGTGCTACGGATATTCTTGAAAATTTGTTTTTGTGTTTCGTGGAGATTGAAATAAGCTAGAATAGTATGTGAGGGTAAAATTAGTTAGAGGTACAACTTTTTTGCAAGTGATAACAAGTACTCCCTCCGTTCCAAAATGTAAGATGTTTTTGACACTAGTGTAGTGTTAAAAAACGTCTTACATTTTAGGACGAAGGGAGTAGTAATTAGTATCAAATTAGTAGAAATGAAACTAAATAGTACAAAAAGAATGATCATTGCGCCATCTCGAAGATCATATGGGGGTGCCTTGCTCCCCAAAGGTACGAGTCTTTGCTTGGCATGTTGCATCGAATACTCTGGCCACTTGGGATAATAAATTCTCCGGACACCTCAAGGTTTCTAAGGCCAACTCCACCGCGCGACCCCGAACGAACGTTCGGATTGGCCCGAATCTGTCCCTTTGGGGCGCCGATGGGTACGCCCGTGTCCGGCTGTGTCCATTGGGTCATGCGTGCGTCTACCGCGCGGCCGCACCCCAAATCGTGTCCGGGGTGGACGGGAACAAAAAATTTAATTAAATAACTAAAAAAGCAAATACACGCATTTAAAAAAACATAAAACATATATATGGGTTGGCCACAAAACGGCCCAGTTTCAACGGCCACTTAAAAGGCCCAGATTCATAATTAAAATAATAAGAAAATAAAAAAAACTCCTCTCGCGTGCTCCTGCCGCGCCCGTCGGTGCCGTGGCCGTCGCCGTCTTCACTAGTCGTCGTCGTCGCTGACGAGGTCGACGTACTCCAGCGGCGTCCAGAGGTGGGCCGGCGGTGCGTGGTGGACGGGGCGGGCTGGACGGCCGGAGGTGCCTGCACCACCTCCTCCCGTGGCGACGCCTCCCACTCCGGAGTGGGGCACCAGTTCACGCCCAGGTCGGCGGCCATCTCCGGCGCAGTGCAGGACCAGCCCCACCCCTGGCCCAGGAGTTGCTCGAACGCGGGCGGGTCCTCCTCCATCGGCTCCTCCGTGGCGGCCGCTGTGACGGCCGCCAGCTGCAGCTCCGGGAAGGCGACGTCCCCTGCGGCAGAGAGGGCCATGGCCTCCTCCAGGGCGTCCCACTGCCGCTCGTCGTGCGTGTTCATGGAGTCGTCCATGACACGCTGCAGGAGACGGGCCTCCTCTTCCGCTGTCATGCGAGGAGGGGGAGGGGGCGACGGAGACGGGGAAGGCGACGGCGTGGGCGTCAGGCCGCGCACCCGCGTACGCCCGCGCGGCTCTGCACGTGGCCTCCGCGGCCCCGACACAGTGCCGACGAAGTAGGACGCGCGCCGCACGTCGGGCTCGTCCTGGAGCCATGTGTCCCAGAGCAGGGATTCGGGGGCATACCTGTGGTCGTAGTACAGGTCGTCTGGGAGGAGGCGGCGGCGGTTGATCTCATCGCGCAGTGCACGACCGGTCGCCGGCACTGGCGGGATGGGGACCCGGTCCGTGGAGAGGTGCCACCCGTTGGGGAGGTGGGCGTCACTCCACGGGACCGGCATCCTCGTCTCTAGTACCTCCGGCACACGTCCGCGCAGATGTACTGTCGGTCGCGCTCGCCGGAGGGCCTAGGGGCAATGGTGAAGGGGGCCGGCGCGGGGGCTCGACGGGACGAGCGCGGCAGTGACGCTGGGGCTCGACGGGAGGAACGCGACGGAGACGCGGGCTCCTCCTTCTTCATGGAGTCGCGGCGGCGGCCCGAGGAGGAGCCGGCCTCGCGGTCGTGCTTGCCCTTGCCGTTCCAGAAGCCCATGGCGAGGTGGGCGGCCGGCGAGCTCGAGGACAAAGGAAGGCTAGGGTTCGGCGCTGTCGGGGTTCGAGGAGGCCGCTGGGTGGCTGGGGCAGTGTGGACGACGACATGTCCACGCTTCCCACTTAAAGAAGGACGGCGACCGTTCGACGTGCGGATGACAGGTGGGGCCGCCCGCTCGTGCGCATTAATGTGGGCGGGTAGGAGGTAGGTGGCCGCCTGCCACGCGGCCCCGAAGCGGACGAGGCGCGCGTCCGTTTGGTGTCCGCCGCGACCCAAACCCGGCGCAAGTTTGCGCTCGAAATGGGTCGGTCCGGACACAAAACGAACAGGATGGGTCCGGACCGTCGCGTGCTGGGCCGCCTCCTTTGTCCCTTTTGCCCCAAACGGACAGGGCCGGACAGGATGGGGTCGCGCGGTGGAGTTGGCCTAATTCTGTCATGTGTGTGGTATGGAATGCGAGGATACCTTCCATACGTTTTGTAGGTGCCCGTAGTATGGAATGCGGACGGGTCCTTCCTGATGGGGGATGGGAGTGCTGGAGCAGGCATGATACTTCGCGACGAGGTTGGTGCCATTATCTTCTCGGCATGCTGTGAGCTGCGTATATGTGATAATGCTCTCCAAGCGGAGCTTGAAGCGGGCAGAGGGATCCAGTTGGCCCTTCAATGGACGATCAAACCTATCATCGTTGAGCTCGATTGCGCTGAGGCGGTCAAAATGATCCAAGACCCCGCTTGTGATCGTTCGAGGTATATGCCTTTGATTGGCGAGATTAAATCCTTGATTTCTGAGGACGGGGAGATTGCTATTACTTCTATCAAGCGTGCACAGAATAGGCCCAGCCATGAGCTGGCGAGATATGGCCGTGTTACACCCAGAACTAGCGTATGGCTGGATGCTAGTACTGATGAAGTTGTAACTCTGTGTATGAACGATTTTGCACCACCGTGAGTAATACGATATCTCTTTCCCCGCAAAAAAAATGATGCCGTGCAAAGGATACGTAAATTCCGGGAGCAACTACTTAACGAGCGCTTCTTCGGGAGCCTCGCAACGATCAGCGCGACTTGACGCGTTCTCAACTATTCGCCACGTGTCGCGCTCTGGACGTTTCTTCCGAATTTTGTTTATTATTTTTCTGCACGCGTTTTCGGCTTTTCAAACATTTTTTTTTCAGTTTTGTTCGACGTTTTGGTTTTCCCCAGTCTTCCTTAACTTTTTGATCAAAAAAAATTTCAAAAAAAGATTTTTTTTTGCGCGAAAAAAACGCTTTTTTTTCTTTCGCAAAAGTCATGGTTTTTTTCCGCGAGAGGCACGGTTGTGCTTTAGCGAGAGTCACGGCCATGCCTTTCGGAAACGAAAAAAATGCGTTTTCTGTTTTTTTTTCTTTCGC
>NC_057801.1:525288607-525305060 GCF_018294505.1 Triticum aestivum
AGGCACGGTTGTGCTTTCGCGAGAGTCACGGTTGTGCCTCTCGGAAAGGGAAAACAAAACACGTTTTTTGTTTTTTTTTTCTTTCGCGAGAGTCACGGTCGTGCCTCCCGGAAAGGAAAAAAAATACGCGTTTTTTGTTTTTTTTCTTTCGCGAGAGTCACGGTTTTGCTTCTGCGAGAGGCACGGTTGTGATTTCGCGAGAGTCACGACCGTGCCTCTCGGAAATGAAAAAAAACACGTTTTTTGTGTTTTTCCTTCCACAAGAGTCATGGTTTTGCTTCCACGAGAGGCACGGGTGTGATTTCGCGAGAGGCACGGGCGTGCCTCTTTTGGAAAGGGAAAAACCGTGCTTCCGGTTTCGGTTTTTTCGTCCGGTTTTTTGTAAAAAAAGTTCGTCAAAACCTATCAACATAGGATCTAGTTTTGAAGATCTCGACGCGAGGAATCCAATGGTGAAAACGGTTCGAGATTTGGACGCACGGTTTAAAGGATAAAACATTTTGAATAAACGGATCTACGAAAAAAGAAAAACCCAGGTTGCGACAAGTGGCGCGCTGCATGTGCGCCACTTGTCGCGACCTGGAAAAGCCACAAATACTGCTTAATTATTGATTTCGGTAAATTCCTCCAGAGGTAGCAATTTTTTTGCTTGTGGCTCGTGGCCCATAATTAAAGGCTCGGCAATGGCCCATAAGAAAAAGGGCTAGCAGTACTAGGATATTCCATTATTTGACAGTACTAGTAAGCATGCACGTGCAAACGCACGTCGTGACACATTTTACAACCAAGTGTGAAAATTCACATGCGTAGAATACATTTTGATAGCACTAAATATAAAACACTCTTAAAACAGTGGCCACTTCTGACATCTAAGATGAACTGTCTTTACTTAATAGGATTTATTATAAGGTCGGTTGGCGTGTGTCCAATTCAGATCAACTTTCTAAAGCAAGAGTTATACACGACTAAAAGCAGCACCCTACCTGTGTAATTTTCTTGTGACTTAAGAGAGTCAAGATTTGAATCAAAATTTGCTGTGGGCGAAAAAACTATCATACGCCTCTAGCCCAATAAATATGGCTCAAGACTTCCATGGCACAACATCCTCTATTCAACATAGTCCCACCCGTGTCGACGCTTATCCTTCATCCCACTCTTGTCGATAGTGGATGCTTGTCGGCCTAATCACAAAGCATCAGAACATGGTAAATCCCAAGGCGATGAGCTCAGATGCTGTATGGCACACCCGTTATTGAACAGCGCTAACACAATGGAATGTTTAAGACTTTAAAAGCTAATTGAATTGGACTATACAAAACTGATTAATTACAATACGTGGTGAATCGCATTTGTTCTCCTGAGTAGCTCGACCAAAACAGAAATAGAAATAGTTTATTCTGAAAACTATTAGCCATTATTTAGTTCAAGAGATCTGCCAAATATTTAATAGTACATCGGAGATCTGGTATACACAAACTTACGCCCTGGTGAACATGTTTTGTACACCCATTTGTCTTTTGTCTCAGTACTCTTACGGTCTGATATTTACATGCGACCAATAGGCAAAAAAATGTTATCCATGCAACATGAGCACTTTTAATCATTGTACACACATCAGTGTTAAGTAGTGCTAGATGGATATCACCTGCAAAAATTCCCCACCATTAAAAATATCTTCTTTTCTCAAAAATAAAATAAACATATCTACTTTTATAAATGAAACTTCACCAAGCAAACCTGGAGAATCTTAAAAAAACAGCCAATGACTTCACATGGAATCAAACTGCATATGTAAGTGAATGGTTGCCAAAAAAGTGCTAGAACAAACATGTTCAATTGAATTGTTTTCAGCACTGGATCAACTAATGTATTTGTAGACTGAAAAGTAGGAAACATCAGGAAAAACTTCACAAAACTTGCATAGCTACATGAAAACTCGTAGTTTTGTACTTATAGCTAACTGATAAGTATCTTGGTTTGCTTTGTATTGTAGAGTTTTACTTTGACGCATATATAGAAGAACTATGAGGCTTGTTTACTGATTCACATGTCCATGCAAACTTCGCTTGGCCTTCTCTGCTAATGCGGATGCAGTTAGAATTATTTTTGAATGCATAAAATCTGTCAAAGCAAGAAGATATGCATGGTTTTATGATCTGTTCCTCAAGAAGATATGCATGGACAGATATCTTGATAAGCTGAACACAAGTATTGCTGATGCAATATTCAGTCAAAGCGTGTCATCACAAACCAGGGAGAACCATGACTCATGCAAAGTGCTAGCTAGTCTGGTACTCACTTTCATCAACCCATGCCTACTGCTGCAGCTGCATGAACAGCCATCGACATACTCCGTGCTCTTCTATAGGTTAGACATAACACAAGTATTCGATCTGATATTCTAGAATGAGAAGATCGGAAAAGTCTTGACTACTCGAGTAAACAGAGTATCATGGAAAAGGGAAGATAACAATTAGCCCTTCCACTGAATTTTCAAGTTTGTCAGATATGAATAGATATGTCATGCTTCAAATTTACACCAAAAGCTCCATCTGCTTGCAAAGCAATATTGGTTTGTTCATTGCTCTCCGGTGGTTCCGCTTTTTGTAATCTCAATTCATTGTGCTGAAATCATATTCATGAGGGATACTATTCTTGTTTCATTTGCGTCACTCAAGAATGCAGAGATGTGTCTTAGAAATAAATTGAAATTTGATCTGATTCTGTCAGTCAAGAAAGGGAGATTTGGATAGCTACTTCAAGACAATAAACAAATGATTTTAAAATTCTCTTAGTTTCCCTTCGGAAACAATACTCTTAGCGTAAGTATTGGATTCCTAAACAGTAGCTTAGCAGACAATGTTAACGTTTTGACTCAAGTACACGCCATCATATCAGATACATTGAGCAACCTTCAGAACGTGAACCATTAGTGCGCTAACTCTAAACTGAATTTTGGTCATGACTTAGATGGGCAGTCTTGCAAATGAAACTGGGGGTGGGGTTTCTCCCTCCCCTGATCTTCTAAAAACTTAGTAGATGGGGAGATCGCAAGAAAGAAAAGTGAAAAGAGAAAATGGGAATTGCAGAAAAGCCTTACCGGTCAGTGCATGCATCTGATCTTGCGGGTGGTGTGGCGTGCGCCGGCCTCATTTTCACCACCACCAGAGTGCACACCGGCTACAAGCTCATCCGTGCAGCCACTGTCAGTGCCTCATCTCCCGTGCGTGACCCGCGGGAAAGCGTGCTGTCGGCGGCAGTCCCGTCAATGGCCAGCACAGCGTCCGTGGCTAGATCAGCTCGCACGCGGGCCTGCGTGCGTCCGGGCCACTGTCCCGCGCTCGGTAGTACGCATCCCCCCTGGGAAAGCCTCTCCGGTGTTAGCTTGCGTGGGGAGACATGTAGATGTAGGGCAGGCGGTGTCGGCCTCAGCATCCTCTGCGACGACCTAGAACGGAGAAGGGCGCGGGCTCGGCCTTGCAGCGGCGTACACTGACGTGGCGAGGCCTCGTCCTGGCGACACACACACACACCCTCTGGCTGCCCCGCCCTCAACGAAAGGGCGGCCTCCATCCCAGTGTGCAGTGTGCACCGGCCGTCCCAAGCAGCGACGGATGCAGACAATGGTTGGCAGTGCCACACGGCTGAGAGATGGCCTCCGGTGGAGATTTTGGATAGAGGTAATATCACACCGTAAGTCACAGAACTTGCGCTCGATGTTCAGTTTGGTGCTAGAACTTTAAAAATACGGATTTGTGGTCATCTAACTTGACATCACGTGCAAATACGGTCACAAAATACGCATGCGGACATATCAGGGTGTATGGCCTACTTGTCGGTGAGTGATGGCGTTTGGCCAACTGGTTTTTGCACAAAACAACCTTACTATTTTTTATTTGCGGGAAAGGCCAACCACTGTGTAGCAACATATTGATATGAAAATTAACGGAAAGGACCGACCACTGTACAGCATATAGGTACGATAATTAACTAAAATATCAGCGAGCCAGGACTCGAACACACGACCCAAATTAAGGGCACAAGATCCTCAAAAAAAATTTAAGGACACAAGCCACTCTAGCCAACCAACCAACCCTTGACGTTCATATTTCAAGTATGGATAACAAACTGAGATGTATTGAACGTGAAGCTTAAATGACATTTAATTTTTCGTACCTATGAGCAGTGGGTCCTGCCTGTCATTGCACATTGAAAATTAACAGGAAAAAGTGTGGCCCCCAGCTCTCGAACAAACAACCAAAGAGTAGCATACATGACATTCTAGCCGCTACAACCTACACATATACACATCTACGGTGAATAATAATAGTCTTAATGTACTAGAAATATGTAAATACTACGTAAACAATAATTGCAACAATAAAAATAACGTCTAAATATGTGTTATAAATATTGTACATACAAACTATATAACCTACTTTTAAATTTGTTCATGTATTTTAAAAATATTCATATATTTAATTTATGAATTATAAATTTTTGTATCATTTAAAATAAATATTTCCAAAATTAAAATTACAAATATCATTTTAACTTTACAAACATTTCAATAACTGTTCTCGCATTTGTAGAGTTCAACTTTTGTGTAATTTAAAATGTAAACATTGATATGAATGTCCAATCATTTATAATATTGAAATTATATAATTTTTCAAATATAAGTCATGAGTAAACATTATACACAAGTGAATAATTTTGAAAATTTAGTAAATGTTTAAACTCATCATTTTGCATAATTTAAATATAAGCCTCGAGTGTGTTATTTTTCTTGGATTCATTAGACATATTTATTTAATAGAAAAATTCAATGTCGGTTTAACTAAATATTTTTTATATAAATATGCATGTGTATATTTAAATGTTTTTATTTACTAATAATGATCGCTTGTATATATAATATTCTTGGAACATAAATTTGTTAATTACGTTTTACAAATATTTTTAAAAAATAGCAAGTGCAAAATTGGCCGCAGTATCCGCAGAAATAAGCCGGCAATGGCAACCCCCTTCCGAAAGACTCTGTTTTACAGCTCTGTCAAACCGTCTTGATGTGCAATTAGCGAATTAGTATCACTCCCATTGTTTTACGGCTCCACTTGTAAGTACTATGTTGATGGCATTATATTTTATCTTAATGTGTCAACCTACCAAATATGACTTCTGGTCCTACTTAACGGAATCAACTGTAGCAGTACGTGCATCTACATATTTCAGGTTAAG
Source organism: Triticum aestivum (assembly GCF_018294505.1). Lineage (NCBI taxonomy): Eukaryota > Viridiplantae > Streptophyta > Magnoliopsida > Poales > Poaceae > Triticum > Triticum aestivum. Next base: position 525,293,849 of record NC_057801.1, read on the forward strand.
AAAAAGGACCGGTAAAATAGCTTAAATGGGCAGATGTACACCAATTCCTCATAGATGCGGAAAAAATATGTCATTTAAGTTCCACATTCAATAAATCTAAGTTTGCTATCCATACATGAGATGCGAACGTGAAGGGTGGGTTGGCTGGAGTGGCTTGTGTCGTAAACATTGACCGCATGTTAAGTATCTGCTCACCCATTTTTTGTGTTAATTTTTGTACCTATATGCAGCACAACAGTCGGCTTTTTTCGCAAATAAAAAAATGTGAGGATGTTTTGTGCAAAAGTTAGTCAGACGAGCAACATCACTCATTGACAGGTGGGGTCATACACCATGATACGTCCGCATGCGTATTTTGTGACCATATTTGCACGGGGTGTCAAGTTAGGTGACCAAAAATCCGTATTTTTAAAGTTCTAGCACCAAACTGAACATTGACTGCAAGTTCTATGACTTCCGATGATATTACCTCTTTTGGATATAATTTGGAAGGGAGTCCGCCTCTCGCCAGAGATCATCGCCACCGTTCGCTGTCGAGGACGCCTCGCCCCTGCCCTTCCTCCTTCCCCTTCCTTCTGTTCTTCTCTATCTCCTCTTCACCTTGGAAGCTCTCTCTACCTGAAACTGCAGCAGACCATAGGAGCTCAGCAGCCGCTGCTGTCCCTCCGACTCGCCGGAACCGCCCGTCGTCAACCCGATCCGGCTGCCATCCGCTAGATCCATGCCAGGCCATAGAAGCCCATGCCTTGGCCATCACAGTTTCTTGCATCAAGCTGCCGCCGCCGCCCCGCGTTGGCCATCTCACCATTCGGGATTTGTTTGCGATCCGTGTTTGTTTTTCATCCTTGAATCAGGAAGCGATGTTTGGGGTGGACGCGGGGCGCGGGATCCGTATATGACTCTCCATGTAAATTGGACGTGGGCTGTTACCTTCTCTTCTTCTTTTTTAGAAAAGGACGTGGGTTGTTACTTGTAGACTCGTGCGGGCGTGAGTTGTGGCGTGGGAACACCAGAGTTTTCGTCTGCCCTGGTGAAGTTCTCTTGTTTAATAGTAGTGTAGAAGTGTAGACTACGGATTCTTGAAAAACAATTGGAAGCACTCCGAATACATCAAAGCAAGATTTTTATGGGGATCAAAGCCGGGTGTTATAAATGGTGGATCCTATTTGGCACGCGGGTCGCTGCCTACCGACCGCGTGCACCCCACCCCCCCCCCCCACCCCACCCCCAGCACACTTTACGGTGCGTAGGTTTTGGGCTGGCCCAGCTAGTCATCCTGGGTTTTAGAAAGGTTCTATAACCTTCTCAAACCAATTTTCCTTTTTTTCGTTTTTCTTTTTTCCTTTCTCTTTTAATTTTCGTTTTTTCATTTCGCCTTCTATTTTTCTTTTTCCCAAATTCACAAACATTTTCTGAAATCTGGGAACATTTTTTGAAATTGCTGAACATTTATTTAAAGGGCGACGGTACGCGTCGGCCGACGAATAATTAGAAAAGATCCGCTGGCTCGCTGACCATTGGATGTAACGTTAACGGATGTCCGATCTAGGAGTACCCCAAAAGCAGCCATCTCTTTGAATGGGCGTCGTAGAAGGCCCTCCGCAACAGCTAGCTTGTTGCACTCACCCGAGTATGTACTTCTTTATTTTTTGCAACAGAGGTCTTGTTGCAAAAAAAATTCGCAACAAAGGTCTTGTTGCATTTTTTTTTGCAACATGGGTCTTGTTGCAGAAATTTTTCGCAACAAAGGTCTTGTTGCATAATTTATTTATTTATTTATTGCAGCAAAGGTCTTGTTGCCAAAAAATTCGTAACAAAGGTCTTGTTGCAGAAATTTTAAATATCGAATGCAAAAATCCTTTTGCAACAAGAGTCATGTTGCAAATTTTTTTGCAACATAGTTCATGTTGGAGATTTATTTTTTGCAAATAGAGACCATGACTTGAAGGAGATGGTTTTGACGGCAGGCAGAGCCACGGTCGAGCCGGGCGTTGCTGCGAAGCTTGAGGTGGTCACGGGCATGGCCGAGGCTGGCGTTGCTGCAGGAGCTTGAGATGGTGGCGGCCATGGCGAGCGTTGCTGAAGGAGATGGTGGTGGCTGAGGCGGGTGTTTCTGCGCACGGGAAAAGGTTGAGGAAGAGAAAAGATTAGGGAGAGAAAACATGGGTAGTCCAGTAGGCCACGTGTCGCGCAACCAGGACGGCGGACGCGAGCGTGACAATCCGTCGATTGATGTTAATCATTTAAATGCAATTTTTGTCCATGAAAATAAAAAATGTTCATCATATTAATAAATATCCTCGAATGCAAAATTTGTTCATCAATTTCAGGAAAAAACATTAAATTTTGATTTTTTTCGTAAAATACCAAAAATGTTTATCAGAATTGGATTTTGTTCATGAATATTCAAGAAAAATCATAAAAATTATAAAAGATCTTTTTATAAGAAATTATGATATTCTTTTAATTTTGGAACATTGTTGTAAAATTTGTAAACATTTTTTTGTATTAGTGATTTTGTTAAAAAAATACTAAACCTTTTTTTCAAATCCTGAACTTTCTTAATGAAGAAAAAAAAACCAGGGCCGGCGCAAGGTCGTGCATGAGAGGGAGGGGGTGCGCGCTGCCTTCTTTCCCAGCGCGCAGTGTTTTTTAGACGTCCCAGCACGCAGGTTGCTGTATAAAGACCCGTAAGGGCATGTACAATGGTTCTATCTTAACAATGCCACGTAAGATAAATGATGAGGTGGAGGAGAGAGAAATTATAAGAAAAGGCTTGTCTTCTCTTAATTAAGAGAAGGCAAGAGATGATCTCTTAGCACAATATGTCTCACCACGTTTTTAGGAATAACTAGTTATTGAAGATAAGGCTAAGAGATGACCCATTGTAGACATGTTTTTTTTGTCATCTCTAAATAACATGCAAGATTTAAGATAAGACTACCTTATCAACCATTGTACATGCCCTAACGTGCGAAATCACTAATTAAGGAGTACTTCTTGCGGAGATCACTCCAACTTCCCCAGGTTGCGACAAATGGTGCGCTGCATGTGCGCCACTTGTCGCAACCTGGGACTTTTCCCTTTTTTCGTAGATCCATTTATTCAAAACGTCTTATCTCTTAAACCGTGCGTCCAAATCTCAAACCGCTCTCACCATTGGATTCCTCGCGTCGAGATCTTCAAAACTAGATCCCATGTTGATAGGTTTTGACGAACTTTTTTTTTCATGAAAAAACCGGACAAAAAAAACCGACGAAAAAACCGAACCGGAAACACGGCTTTTTTCGTTTCCGAAAGAGGCACGCCCGTGCCTCTGACGAAATCACAACCGCGCCTCTCGCGGAAACAAAATCGTGCCTCTCGCGGAAAAAAAATAAAAAATGCGTTTTTTCTTTTTTCGAAAAAGGCACGCCCGTGCCTCTCGCGAAAGCACAACCGTGCCTCTGGTGGAAGCAAAACCGTGCCTCTACGAAAGAAAAAAAAACAGAAAACACGTTTTTTCCCTTTCTGAAAGAGGCACGCCCGTGCCTCTCGCGGAAGCACAACCGTGGCTCTCGCGGAAACAAAATCGTGCCTCTCACGAAAGAAAAAAAACAAAAAAAAACGTGTTTTTTCCCTTTTCGAAAGATGCACGCACGTGCCTCTCGCGGAAGCAAAACCGTGCCTCTCGCGAAAGAAAAAAACAGAAAACATGTTTTTTTCCGTTTTCAAGAGGCACGGCCGTGCCTCTCGCGAAAACAAAATCGTGACTCTCTCAAAAAAATGCATTTTTTGCGCAAAAAAATATTTTTTTCGAAAAAAAATTGTTGGTCGAAAAGCTAGGGAAGACCGGTAGAAAACCAAAACGGAAAAAAAAGAAAAGAAAACGTGTAAAAAACCGAAAACACGTGCGTAAAAATAAAAAAACAAAATCCGGAGGGAGCGCGACACGTGGCGAATGGCTATGAGCGCGCCAAGTGGCGCTAATCGTTGCGAGGCTTCCGAAGGAGCGCTCGTTAATTAGTTGCTCCGTAACGTGCTATTTGAAGTTACTGAAGTGCCGGCCCGCTGGTGGCGGTAACTGTCTCTCAGGGCCCATCACGTGAAGCGGGTCCATCATTGATTTTTTTTTTCCTTTCTTTCAAACCTGACATGTTTTTTCCTTACTTTCTGAGAATAAAAATCTTTGATTTTGTTTCGGCAACGGGCCCATCTTTGGTATGTGAAAGTCATCGTGGTTTGCAGGTCAATCTCACATTACCACGAAAAGAAGATCACTTGTCGGAGTCGGATCGAGGCAAACGTAGGATAGTCCCACACCGACCAGCAAGGGCGGCACACGAGTCTTTATATACCAGGGCTGGACATCAGAGAGGCCCAGCAACCCAGCAAGGACACCCCCGCCCCACCAATTTCACCTTACCATTTCGGAGCGGAAACCCTCGTCTTCTCCCCGGCGGCGCGCAGTCGTCGGAATGAAAGCCGCCGCCCAATCCCATGCCCCCCCTGTCCGTCGTCCTCCCTCCCGTCGGGCGAAGCAGCCAAGCACCACCTCTCCCCACGAGGGGGACGAAGGCGGAGGAGGAGCCGATAATAGGAGAAGACCATCTCGGCGTGGCGGTACGACGAAGCGAGGAAGAGGGCGGCCTCATCTTCTGCGGCCTTGCTCTCCCCCCAGCCGCCCCCCAATTGGGGGGCGACGCGCGCACGCACAGGGGCGGCAGCAGCAGCGGCAACGCTCACTAGCAGCAGCAGCCAAGATTTGTCATCAAACTCCGCTCAGATCCAAATCGTCTCCCCTCGGGGATGTGACGATGATTCGAATCCAAGAACAAGATCACTTTTTTGCCCCTCAACCTGCGCTCAGATCCAGATCGTCTCCCCTCGGGGATGTGACGATGATTCGAATCCAAGAACAAGATCACTTTTTTGCCCCTCAACCTGCGCTCAGATCCAGATCGTCCCCTCTCGGGGATGTGATGATGATTCGAAGCCAAGGAACAAACATCTGCTGCGCCCTATACTCTCCATCCAGAACCGAGGACTGCGCCCTTGTCGTTCCATCCAGCCGCTCCCAAATTATTATTGTTGGGGGGCAAAACGCTCGCGGACAAACAACAACAACAACTGGTAATGATTATTACTCCCATTCTTCTGTACCCACCGAAATCCCATCAGATCTGATTTTTTTTACCCTCGCAGGAGGGACTGGTCCAATCTAGGCGATGGGCCGGCAGGACTAATCGCCGAGCGCGTCCTCGCATATGACGTCGCCGATTATCTCCGCTTCCGTGCCGTCTGCCGCCCATGGAGGCAGTGTTGCACAGAACCGCGCACCCACAGCGGGCTCGACCGCCGGTTCCATCCCTGGCGGTGGGTCCCGCTCCGCGAACCACTCGCTGCTCCCAACCGCCGTTGCTTCCTAAACTCCTCCACCGGTGAGTGCATCCAACTGGACCTCCCGGAACTCCTTGACCATGAGCTGCTCGCCGTCACCCCTGAGGGCCTCCTAGTTCTGCTTTACGACCACAACCACGTCCGCCTGCTCAACCCGCTCACTCGTCACCTCACAGAGCTACCGCCGCTCACCACGCTGCTTCCCTCTAAAGACCATGACATGCTTTCCCATTTCGACATAGGCAACTTCATAGCGACTGGCTCTGGCATTGCTAGTGATGACTCAACAGTGGTGCTCTGTTTCAATAAGCTCCACACGCTTGGCATGGCCAAGCCCGGCGACGACCACTGGATGTTGCTGGAATACAGAACTGATGGGCTTACAAGAAGGCCGTTAATGTTTGCAGGATGCTTCTACCACGTTAACGTTGATGGTGTCATGGTGCTGCAATTCCGTCCAAACAAGCCACCTCGCCTGGAGGTGGCTGCCAAGTTGAAGATGCATGTCTCCCCAATTTCGGAAAGTATGCACCTCTTCAACAATTGTGGTGAGCTGATGGTCATCCGCCGTGGGATTGTACCATTCACGTCGCGGAATAATTCGGGTTTTCACCATCGGTACAACATGTATCGAGTGAATTTGGATACCGGCACACTATCCCGTGTCAAGAGCTTGAGTGGTGGCGCAGGAAGAGCTTTGTTCTTGGGCATTTATTGCTTTTTCTCGGTGTCTCCAGAGGTTTTCCCCTCTGGCTCCATTAGCGCTGACACCATCTACCCGAGCTTTGACTTTGCCGAGAGAAGATTGTTAAAAATTGGAGCATATCATCTTCCGTATGGACGCATCGAACAACCATCTAGCTTGGTGCAGCGGCCATATACTCTCGTTGACTATCTATCTTTGTCCAATACGGTCGATCATGGGTAGTTTGTCCCATCTCTTTGATAATTTAGCATGCATGGTTATGCAGTATGCACTCTTTGTCCCATTTCGGAGCTGGTAGTAGTATTTGAGTGTTCGTATCACTGGTGGAAAAAGGGCCTTTGGTCGCGGTTCGCAACTGCCATTAGTCGCGGTTGCGCAACCGCGACCGAACGGGCGCGACTAAAGGCCCCACCCTTTAGTCGCGGTTGCTTAAGAACCGCGACTAAAGGCCCGTCCACGTGGGCGCCAGGCGGCCGTCGGGGCGGAGGACCTTTAGTCGCGGTTCTTCTGGCCAACCGCGACTAAAGGCCGCCGTAGGTTTAGGGTTTTAGCCCCCCCTCTAAACCTGTTTTCTGTTTAATTTGTATTGTTTTATTTCTTTTGTGCTTTATTTTAATTTTGAAGGAGTTTCACATATTCTACGGTACTACATACATGCATATGAATGTACAATTTCAAACAAATTTGAAATTAGAACCAAAAAGAATTCAAGAGGAATATACAATATATATTCAATATCATCGGATGACCATATACAATTTTGAACAAGTTTCCATACATAATTTAATGCATATAAAGTTCTACGTCCTCGTAATGGTATTCTCCTTTAGGATGGAGGACTTCCCTCCTGAACCATCCAGCTAGTTCCTCTTGAAGTGGTCGGAAGCGAGCTTCTGGACTAAGCATCATCCGGAGGTTATTCCTCTGAGCATTGATATCACTCCGAACCCGCTCAGAGGTGTATCTCCGGATCATCTCACAGACATAGTATGCACATAGATTGGTCCCCGCTGGCTGAATATCCTCACCATTCTTAGCCTGTGCCCTTTTGAATTCTAGCTCTTTTTTGAATTCACCGACCTTTGTATCTACGAACCGTCTCCAAACCCTACGAGGCAAAGAAAATTAAATGAACAAGAGAGTTATTAGTTACTTGATATTAGGAAATGAACGAAATAGGCCGATCGATATAGAGCGCAAATGAATGAAAATAATTACTTCTGCAACATTCTTCTCATGTCGACCCAAAGCTTTGGATCCTTATTCAAAGAGTCGTGGACGAGACATTCTGAGGTGTCAACTTTAATTACTAGCAGAATCTAGTGGAACCTGCGGAAACGATACATGCACAGTACGTCATGCATAACTCATCGATTAGCCGGCCACATACCATGCATGGAGTAAACAAAAGAGAATGTGCTCAAGACATAAACACTCACCCAAAATGGTAAGGAAATAGAATATCACTTTGAGTTCCTGCTTTGTAAGAAACTGCCACAGGTCTGCCTCCATGTCGGCGGGGTGATGCTCCAACACATATCCATTAACGATGTGTGGGTCAATGAACCCAACATCATGGATGTTCCTTACTCTGCATTCCTTAATCTTCATTCTGCATGTATAATAGCGGACACAACAATATAGTTAGGACATATATATAGTGCAGGCAATATGAACGAGATGGGGTAGAAATAAATCACTTACAGAACGTAGCAACTGATGATAGATTTGTCGAGCTCGCGCAGATTGAAAAGCTGGAACAATTCACTCAGATGAATTTGTACATAGTAATGTTTGAAGTGATGCTCATATCTAACTTCCGCATAAATATATTCTTTGGCGTTTTTATTTTTTATGTAACCCTTGTACCATTTCAGCAGACTTTTCATTTGTGGAGGTAGATCCTCTTCCTGCGCAGGCTCGACGAGAGGCCCATTCTTCACATATGTAATTACTACCTCCTTCACTGGCGCCTCATCAAGGCCTAACAGTTCACGAAGAGTAATACCTAAGTTGGCCGCTTGTTCTCTGGCACTCGTTACAGTCAATCCATGTGCTGTCGCAGCTGCTATGATATCGGGGTCATCCGGACCGGCGGCTTTCACTATAAGCGGGGCAATCGATTGTTTACTTTGTTCCCCGAGTTGGGCAACTCGTTTCCCGCTTTTTTTACTTTCTAATTCCGTTTTCTCGGCCTCCTCCAAGGCTTTGTTCTCATGGTTCTCCGCCCGCTCTTTCTTCTCCTTCAACATGAGTGCCTGCCTACGAAGTTCACGTGCATAGTCGTCAGGCAGATTCTTCGCGGCTTGGGACGGTGTGCTCAAAAATGACTTAGCCCACTTCTTTTGCTCATCAGAAAATACTGGCTTGGGCTCGGGCTCTCTTTTCTTCTTGCAGTCCGCCTTCCATTTCTCATGATCAGCAGCCGCGGCCGCGGCAGTTTCCTCGGCACTACGTTCCCAAGGCCTTGTGGGGAGAGGCTTCAATGATGGCTCCGGTACCTTTGTGGTCTTAGGTAAATAAGGGTCCGGGTTAATAATCCAGGACTGCTTCTGCTTCTTTGCCGGAGGTGGATTGGGGGGCGGCGTCTGATCACCCGCCGGACGAGGACTGGGGGGCGGCGTCTGATCACCCGCCGGACGTTGTGGACTGGGGGGCGTCGGCTGACGTGACGGAGGTGTAGGTGAACCGCCACCACCGTAGGGGGGTGGACTTGTTGTCCTTGGCGCCTCGCCTGGAAACTTGATAAACTTCTTTTGCCATAGAATGAAATGGCGCTTGACATCTCCAAGTCTTTTCTCCCCTTCAGGTGTAGCAATGTCAATCTCCAGGTCCTCAAACCCTTGGACTATGTCCTCCACCGTGACACGAGCATAGCCATCTTGAATGGGGTTGTTGTGGTGGAGTGCTCCAGGTAAACATGATAAAGCACTGCCGATGGCTACCTTCATGGACATTGTTCCCGATAGGATAATACAGATGACATTCTTTCATCTCCTTTATATCGTCCACGGGGTAGCGAGGAGGCTCCGGTGCAGTAATTTCGACCACCAGAGGCTCCGGTGCAGTAATTTCGACCACCAGAGGCTCCGGTGCAGTAATTTCGATCGTCGGTGCATCTGCACCAGCCGGTGGGGCCTCCGTGGAAGCCACACTGCTTCTCCGCTGCTGGCTTCTGAGATCCGCTGGATGATCTTCATGCTGCGCCCGAGCTGCATCTCGTTCGGCTACTAGTACACTCACGGTTTTCTTCATCACATCCATTTCCGATGCCAACCGCGCCACAACATCTGCTTCCCGATCCATCTTTCTCTTCCGGTTTCTGTAACCGTACGGGTCATCGTTCTGGGGGAACCCTATTTTCCACGGAATGTGCCCCATGCCTCGTACACGTCCTCCGTGTTCAGGATTCCCGAGGGCTTTTGTCAACGCGTCGTTCTCTGTGTTGAACTTGATCTTCCCCTCTTGAGCATCCCTCATTGCGTCAATAAGGGCTTGGGTGGGTTTAATTATTTTGCCCCGGTAAACACACTCCCCTGTCTCCGGGTTCAGCGTTCCCCCATGCCCGTACCACCAGCTTTTGGCCCTTGGGTCCCATCCCTCCGTACCTGGACGGATTCCTCGCGCCCTCAGCTTGTTCTCCATCTTCTCCCACCTAGGCTCCCAAAGGCGATACCCTCCTGGCCCCATAATATGATTGTACTCCTTCTTAGCCGCATTTTCCTTATTTTTTTTCGATATTTGAATGAACTGCTCCGATTTCTTTTGCTTCACAAATTCTGGCCAATCATGTTTCAGTTTCTCATATTGTCCTTTGAAATCCGGAGTCTTGTTCTGCTTGACAAAGTCATGGGCTAGATTTTGCTTGAATTTCCGGAATGCGTCGGCCATCTTATGAAGAGCGAACTGTTTGACTAGCCTCCTCCTCTCCTTGTTTTCCTCAATCTTGTTACCCTCCTCATCGAATTTGTTGTATTCCGGAGGTAGAACGAAATGTTCCATAAGCTTCTTGAAGCAATCTTTTTTTGTTCTCTTATCGACAAAAGTGAAACCAGCAATTCATGCCTTCTTTGGCTTATTCCACTCCTGGACGGTGATCGAGACGTTGTCTCTAACAATGGCTCCGCATTGGTTGACAAACTTGGTGGCGTTCTTGCGGGGCTCCAGCGGCCTGCCGGTTGCACTGTCGACAACCTCGATGGTGCATGTTTCTCCTTGTTTCATCGTCTTGGTTGCGCCACGCTTTGACGACGTACTCGATTGTTTCGACGATCCGGCCGAGGGCTAAAATAAGAAAGAGAGTCGCGCGCGTTAGTCCACACATATTTATTCAAATCAGTTAGTTTGTATCACCAGAGGCTCAATGTATATATATATACCTCGGCGCCGGAGGTGGTGGCTACTTCCATTTGAAGATCGTCGTTTATCGACGTTTGTTCGGCATCATCTTGCTGACGGCGCCCTTCATCTTCACCGTCAAGGTTCAGATAAGAAGAGATATCATCTTCTTCTTGTCCGGTCGGCACATATAGAATATCGCCGTTTATGATGCCGAACATATGTGCTTCACCGTCCGGATCATAGTTGTCCATAATCGGGTCAGCTCTATCGTCCGCCATTATGTCAGTCCTGAAAACATGTAGTAAAAACAAATTAATTAAGTGAAGAAGGGGGGCGGTGGCGGTGGCGGTGGCGAAAGGGCGGTGGCAAAAGGAGGGGGCGAGGAAGGGGTGGGAGAGGGTGTCGCGGTAGAGCGCGAGACGGGGCGGCAGACGACGACGTCACGGAGAGGGAGGCAAGGACAACACACATGTATAACCCTCGCCGCCCCCTCTCGATCCCTAAAAAAAACACCGCGCGCATCGCCACCCCCCTCGCCGCCCCCTCTCCGTATATACGTTTTTTTGTTAATTATCAAATTTTACGGTTATTTGTTAAGTTATACGTTTTTTGTTAATTAAGTTATTTTACGGTTATACGTTTTTTGTTAAGTTATTTTACCGTTTTTGTTAAACTAATTAACTAGTTAAAATTAAAAAGAACAAAAAAAAATTCTCTCTCCCTCTCCACGATCTCGCTAGCTCTCTATACGTGGGTGAGAGGGGGCGGCGGGCGACGGCGGGCGGC
>NC_057801.1:525306605-525309096 GCF_018294505.1 Triticum aestivum
AAAGGAGGGTCCATAGTCAAGTTCCCATATCTCCTCTATGTAACCATAATATGTGACCTTTTGCCCATTCTCGGTTGCTGCATCAAAGCGGACACCACTATTTTGGTTGGTGCTCTTTTTATCTTGGGCGATCGTGTAAAATGTATTCCCATTTATCTCGTACCCTTGGAAAGTCGTTATAGTCGAAGATGGTGTCTTGGCCAACATGTACAGCTGATCTACAACATCATTGTCATTCATTAAATGTTTTCTCAACCAACTGCCGAAAGTCTCCATGTGGGCCTTCCTAATCCAGGATTCAGGCTTCCCCGGGTTGTCCGAGCGTAAAATATTCTTGTGTTTCTCAAAGTACGGAGCCACCAAGCTGGAATTGGTCAGTACAGTGTGGTGTGCTTCAGTCAGAGAATGGCCGTCCATACATGTCGTTGATTTCCTTCCGATCGTGCCTTTTCCACTTAGTCTCCCCTCGTGCCACGATCGAGGAAGACCAATCGGCTTGAGGTCAGGAACAAAGTCAACACAAAACTCAATTACCTCCTCATTTCCATAGCCCTTGGCGATGCTTCCTTCTGGCCTAGCACGGTTACGAACATATTTCTTTAATACTCCCATGAACCTCTCGAAGGGGAACATATTGTGTAGAAATACAGGACCGAGAATGAAAATCTCTTCGACTAGGTGAACCAAGAGGTGCGTCATAATATTGAAGAAGGATGGCGGGAACACCAACTCGAAACTGACAAGACATTGGATCACATCGTTCTGTAACCGTGGTAGATCTTCTGGATTGATTACCTTCTGAGAGATTGCATTGAGGAATGCACATAGCTTCACAATGGCTACTCGAACATTTTCCGGCAGGAGCCCCCTCAAAGCAAGGGATGATATGATACCAATATGATATAGTGTGTATGCAATGGAAGGGCGGATCACTAATGTGCACAAGTAACATTGCCGACAATACTCAAAGGCTAGTCTCGATAGGGAAGTGACGCAAAATGGGCTAGGGGTTATCAACACAATGGGAAGGAGAATATACAATGGATGTCGTCGAGGTTACCGTCCTTGGTGATAATGAGTGGCAGTGTTCTTAATGTAGAACCGTTCCTAATTAACCGAAACACCTTAGGAAACGAAAAAACGGCAAACTCAAAATCCCAAATGTCAAATGTCGGAAGCAATTGCGTCATAATCACGTGGCAGTCGTGAAACTTCAGGTTTTGGAACTTTTTCTCCGCCATGTTTATTATTCCCTTTATATTGGACGAGAATCCAGACGGGACCTTCATACTGCTCAGGCATTCAAAAAAGATGACCTTCTCTTCTTTGGTCAGAGCGTAGCTGGCACGACCTTGAAACCATTCCGGATGCCGGTCATCAGGGTCTTTCAAACGTTGCTGGTCCTGCCGTGCTTCCTTTGTATCATTTGTCTTCCCATACACGCCCAAGAAGCTTAGGAGGTTCACGCAAATATTCTTCGTAACGTGCATCACGTCGATTGCAGAGCGGACTTCTAGGACTTTCCAATATTCTAGCTCCCAGAATATAGATTTCTTCTTCCACATGGTTGCGTGCCCGTCAGCTCCCTTCGGAACTGATTGTCCACCAGGACCCTTTCCAAAGATGACTTTCAAATCCTTGACCATATCAAATACCTCAGCACCAGTGCGTTCCGCAGGCTTCGGCCGGTGATCTGCCTTGCCGTTGTAATGCTTGCCTTTCTTTCTTACTGGATGAATTTTCGGAAGAAATCGACGATGCCCAAGGTACACGTTCTTCTTACAATTTGGCTAATGTACACTTTCAGTCTCATGTAAGCAGTGCGTGCATGCATTGTATCCCTTATTTGACAGTCCCGAAAGGTTACTAAGAGCAGGCCAATCGTTGATGGTTACGAAAAGCAACGCTCGTAGGTTAAATTCCTCTTTTTTGTGCTCATCCCACACACGGACACGAGGTCTGCCCCACAGCTGTAAAAGTTCATCAACTAATGGCCTTAGGTACAGATCGATGTCGTTGCTGGGTTGCTTCGGACCTTGGATGAGCACTGGCATCATAATGAACTTCCGCTTCATGCACAACCAAGGAGGAAGGTTGTAGATGCATAGAGTCACGGGCCAGGTGCTATGGCTGGAGCTCTGCTCGCCAAAAGGATTCATGCCATCTGTACTTAGACCAAATCTTATGTTCCTTGCGTCAGCTGCAAAATCTTTGAACTCTCTGTCGATCTTTCTCCATTGCGTTCCATCTGCGGTGTGTCTCAACTCCCCGTCCGACTTACGGTCCTCTTTGTGCCATCGCAACAACTTGGCATGCTCTTTGTTCCTGAACAGACGTTTCAACCGTGGTATTATAGGAGCATACCACATCACCTTGGCGGGAACCCTCTTCCTGGGTTTCCCGCCCTCAACATCGTCACCAGGGTCATCGCCTCTGATCTTATAACGCAATGCAGTGCATACCGGGCATTCATTCAAATTCTCGTATTCAC